>NW_028225127.1:0-30000 GCF_056783735.1 Eptatretus burgeri | reverse complement strand
AGCCACAGCCTGAGAGTAAAGGAGAGTTGAGTGAAGACGGTCGTGAGCTAGGGGACTTTCACTCAGAGAGTAGTGAATGTATGGAATGGTCTCCCTGGAAAGGTAGTAGCAGCAGAAGCAGTAGATAAGTTTAAATGAGAATGAGATCGGTACCTGGGAGTTATGGAGATGGAGGGGTATGGGGATGGTGATAAGACTTGTGGGTAGTTTGACTATTGATGGGTCATTGTGTACGGAGTGCTGTTTGTGGGGGTCTTGTTAAGGGGGGTTGTGTGGTTTGTGTGTTTTTAACCAAGCCCATGCCCCCTCCCCTGGGGGGAAGAAAAGAAAAGAATAATTAAATAAATAAATAATAATACAAAAACAATAAAAACAAACAACAACAAAAAAATGTTTTTTTTTCTTTCATTAATTACAAACATAGTTTTTTTGTGTTTTCTTTCTTGGATCTTGTGTTAGTGTGGTGTTCGTGCAGGCATGATGGGCTGAATGGCCTCCACCGGTGTTTATATTTCATTGTTGTTGTGATTGTTGTTGTGTAGCGCCACCTCCAGGCGGTGGAAGGTATCACAACCATTCACCATTTACAGTCCATTGTTCCTGTCCCCACGTTTTTTTGTACAGTGAGGAGTTTTGAATCTCCATGTTTGCGTCCGCTCCATGAATGGTCTCCGGGTCGGGTCGGCGGTGAACAAGAGGAGGTAAATGATGAATCGATATTCTTTATTTGATTATTTTTTTCACTGTTTTCAGCTCGTACAACAGGAGGTAATTAATCTGTCCACATTTGGCTCCGTCCCCTTTATTTGCAGATCGTTCTTCGTGCCACGTCGAGCTCGCAAGAGAAATGTTTCAGCAAACAGGAGTGAAACTAAAATACGCAAGGAAGCAGTGAATGCTCAATGAGACTCAAGAGCAGAAAGCACAAAGACTCGCTGATCAAACACAACGGACTCATGATGCAAGACCACACGAAACAGGTGAGCAGAGGGCAGGTAGAATTGTACAACAGTGGAGGCCAAGAGACAGACCAACCATCGCCGCTCTCAGATCAAAGACAAAATGGTTGCTATAAAAGATGTTCCTGTGCTGTACAACATAGTAACAAGGTACGTGTTTCACAGCCCATGTGGTCCAGTCGACCCAACCAGCCCATACATGGTGTCCACTGGCCAAGCCGGTAAAATCTGTGATGAGCACTTCCCAAAGGATTTTCTGAATGACACAGTCATGACAAATGGAATGTACCCATAATCCAGGAGGAAATCACCGGAGGATGGTGGCCGCACTCACAAAGATGAAAGTCAGGGGTCAACACCTCAGGCTGGACAACCGTTGGATTGGTCCACACAACCCATTCTTGAGTTTGAAATACAATGCTCATATCAATGTTGAGGTTGATATCAGTGTCAGCTGCGTCAAATACCTGTACAGGTACACACGTAAAGGCTCAGACCGTGTCATGGTTCGACTGGCCAATGGAGACGAGAATGAAATGGACATCACAAATGATGACGTTGAAAGATACGTTCATGCACGCCATGTAAGTGCTTCCGAGGCACACTGGCGACTGTACGGTTTCAAGATTTTCGACAAGTACCCTCCTGTTTCAAAACTACCAGTTCACCTTGAAAATGAACAAACAGTTCTTTTCCAGCCAGAGGATGCACAACAATTATCAAGGAAGCCACCACCGAAGACAAAACTCATGGCTTACTTTGACTTAACGAGGTTTACCTGATACCCTCCAGAAGCTCAGAAAATCCTTTATCCTGACATTTATCGACATGATATTTGGAAAGGCACCAAGTGGGTCAAATGATCAAAAAGAATCCAAAACCGTCGAACAAACAATGAAAATGAGGGAGAGCCATTCTCTGACTCGCTTGGTCGAGTTCCGGTGACAAATCTGAATCCACAACAGTGAGAATTGTACTTCCCTCGAATGATACTATTCCTCCACACACCTGGGTCCACAAGCTTTTCAGACCTCAAAACCATTATGACGATGAACATCCAACATATTGGAATCGAGCATGTTGGCTGAAGGGTCGCTTGCAGGATTTATTAGCCCAACTTGACCCCGATTAACTGGACTTCCACATTTGCACCATTATCAGTGTTCTCACAGTCCCTGAAACCCCTTGAAATTCCTGGAAAAATGAAAAAGAATTTTCCAGTCCTGGAAAGTCCTGGAATCCTTGAAACTCAAATGGAAGCAATGGGCCAGGCCCTGGGTGGAATAGTTAACAACGCCGGTTTATTCAAGAGAACACAAGAGATCGTTACCAGTTTTAACCTCCCCCAGAGATTTACCATCAAAGAAGCACCGAGATGGTTTCTCTTCATAACAATTTCTTTACTATTTACATTTGCTAGTATTCAACAAAGTTACATAAAGAAATATATGAACACATCTCACACACACACACACACACACACACACACACACACACACACACACACACACACACACACACACACACACACACACACACACACACACACACACACACACACACACACACTTGCAGGTATTCAACAAAGTTACATAAAGAGACATATGAACACATCACACACATACACACACACGTTTGTTTCAGGATATTTACTGGCACAGGTCAATTTCATGACCTTCGTATCAATTGAAAGGGTTTGGCCAATCAATATCCATCACTTCCAAAACAAAGTCTCCATCTACATCCATCGGTTCCACAACAAAGTCTCCATTAACATCCATCGGTTCCACAACAAAGTCTCCATCAACATCCATCGGTTCCACAACAAAGTCTCCATCAACATCCATCGATTCCACAACAAAGTCTCCATCAAAATCCATTGGTTCCACAACAAAGTCTCCATCAACATCCATCGGTTCCACATCAAAGTCTCCATCAAAATCCATCGGTTCCACAACAAAGTCTAAATCAGCATCCATCGGTTCCACAACAAAGTCTCCATCAACATCCATCAGTTCCACAACAAAGTCTCCATCAGCATCCATCGGTTCCACAACAAAGTCTCCATCAAAATCCATTGGTTCCACAACAAAGTCTAAATCAACATCCATCGGTTCCACAGTGAAGTCTCCATCAAAATCCATCGGTTCCACATCAAAGTCTCCATCAACATCCATCGGTTCCACAGTGAAGTCTCCATCAACATCCATCGGTTCCACATCGAAGTCTCCATCAACATCCATCGGTTCCACAGTGCAGTCTCCATCAACATCCATCGGTTGCACAGTGAAGGCTCCATCAAAATCCATCGGTTCCACATTGAAGCTCCATCAAAATCCATTGGTTCTACAGTGAAGTCTCCATCAACATCCATCGGTTCCACAGTGAAGTCTCCATCAACATCCATCAGTTCCACAACAAAGTCTCCATCAGCATCCATCGGTTCCACAACAAAGTCTCCATCAGCATCCATCGGTTCCACAACAAAGTCTCCATCAAAATCCATTGGTTCCACAACAAAGTCTAAATCAACATCCATCGGTTCCACAGTGAAGTCTCCATCAAAATCCATCGGTTCCACATCAAAGTCTCCATCAACATCCATCGGTTCCACAGTGAAGTCTCCATCAACATCCATCGGTTCCACATCGAAGTCTCCATCAACATCCATCGGTTCCACAGTGCAGTCTCCATCAACATCCATCGGTTGCACAGTGAAGGCTCCATCAAAATCCATCGGTTCCACATTGAAGCTCCATCAAAATCCATTGGTTCTACAGTGAAGTCTCCATCAACATCCATCGGTTCCACAGTGAAGTCTCCATCAACATCCATCGGTTCCACATCGAAGTCTCCATCAACATCCATCGGTTCCACAGTGCAGTCTCCATCAACATCCATCGGTTGCACAGTGAAGGCTCCATCAAAATCCATCGGTTCCACATTGAAGCTCCATCAAAATCCATTGGTTCTACAGTGAAGTCTCCATCAACATCCATCGGTTCCACAGTGAAGTCTCCATCAACATCCATCGGTTCCACAGTGAAGTCTCCATCAACATCCATCGGTTCCACAGTGAAGTCTCCCTCAAAATCCATCGGTTCTACATCGAAGTCTCCATCAACATCCATCGGTTCCACAACAAAGTCTCCATCAAAATCCATTGGTTCCACAACAAAGTCTCCATCAAAATCCATTGGTTCCACAACAAAGTCTAAATCAACATCCATCGGTTCCACAGTGAAGTCTCCATCAAAATCCATCGGTTCCACATCAAAGTCTCCATCAACATCTATCGGTTCCACAGTGAAGTCTCCATCAACATCCATCGGTTCCACATCGAAGTCTCCATCAACATCCATCGGTTCTTCAACACCGACAGGGATCTGTGTGACAATATAATGAGAATTAATTGTTTTTCCTCTTTCTTTGGATTGTGGGTGAAGTTGTTCCTGTATTCCGTATGGGAATAATGGGAGAAATCTGTCGTTACTTTCTTGTTCCACATCAGAACAAGAACAAACTTCAACATTAATCTAACAGAGAGACACAATCTTATATCAAGAGGACTTCCCCTGGATGTTTTAAAGGAAATTAAAGATTTTTGGACATACTTGTGCGTCCTCATCGGTGGGAATCTTGATGCCATCAGCCTCTCTCAATGAGGCTTCAAACTCTTCATTCCCAAACTCCTCTGGCCGTACGATTTGAAGCACCTCGTCATCAGCACGTATATCTTCTGCTTCGTCATCGAGGGTTGCCATCATGATGCTTCGGCTCAAATCGAGATCTGAAAAAGATGTTTGTTCATCGTTAACAATGTTTATGAAATGTTTGTAAAATTTCAGTTTCATATTGTTGATAAATTCACAACATACGTGTGGGAGGACAACACAGCACAAGTTGCTTGTACACAGCATGACTCGCTCTTACAGAGCATGACTCACTCGTTTCGAGCATGACTCACTTGTACACAGCACGATTGGCTTGTACACAGCACGACACTTATTTACCTCGAAGGTGATTCCGTTCTCCTTCATCCCACAATGATGCATCGCACACCTCACTCAGAAAGTCGAGAAACTCCTCAACATCAGGTTCTACGCTCTCTGTGACCTGATCTGAAATACGTTTATTCACATGTAAAAATTACCTGAGCAGGTGTGGTGCATCACTGTTTCAATAATTTATTTATTTATTACATGGTAATATGAGTAATATCAGTGAGTAATAGTAATTTATATCTCACTTATACACAGCACGACCTGCTTGTTCACAGCACGACCTGCTGGTACTCAGCACGGCTCACTTGTACTCAGCACGATTCACTCGTGCACAGCATGTCCTGCTCGTAGTCAGCAGAACTCACTCGTACACAGGGTGTCCTGCTCGTAGTCAGCACGATTCACTTGTACACAGCATGTCCTGCTCGTAGTCAGCACGACTTACTCGTACACAGCATGTCCTGCTCGTAGTCAGCAGGACTCACTCGACACAGCATGTCCTGCTCGTAGTCAGCACAACTCACTCGTACACAGCACAACTCACTCGTACACAGCATGTCCTTCTCGTAGTTAACACGCATCACTAGTACACAGGGTGTCCTGCTCGTAGTCAGCATGACTCACTCGTACACAGCACAACTCACTCGTACACAGCATGTCCTCGTAGTTAACACGCATCACTCGTACACAGGGTGTCCTGCTCGTAGTCAGCACGACTCACTTGTACACAGCATGTCCTGCTCGTAGTCAGCACGACTCACTTGTACACAGCATGTCCTGCTCGTAGTCAGCACGACTCACTCGTACACAGCATGTCCTGCTCGTAGTCAGCAGGACTCACTCGACACAGCATGCCCTGCTCGTAGTCAGCACAACTCACTCGTACACAGCATGTCCTTCTCGTAGTTAACACGCATCACTAGTACACAGGGTGTCCTGCTCGTAGTCAGCATGACTCACTCGTACACAGCACAACTCACTCGTACACAGCATGTCCTTCTCGTAGTTAACACGCATCACTCGTACACAGGGTGTCCTGCTCGTAGTCAGCACGACTCACTTGTACACAGCATGTCCTGCTCGTAGTCAGCATGACTCACTCGTACACAGCATGTACTGCTCGTAGTCAGCATGACTCACTTGTACACAGCATGTCCTGCTCGTAGTCAGCAGGACTCACTTGTACACAGCATGTCCTGCTCGTAGTCAGCAGGACTCACTTGTACACAGCATGTCCTGCTCGTAGTCAGCATGACTCACTTGTACACAGCATGTCCTGCTCGTAGTCAGCACGACTCACTCGTACACAGCATGTCCTGCTCGTAGTCAGCATGACTCACTTGTACACAGCATGTCCTGCTCGTAATCAGCATGACTCACTCGTACACAGCATGTCCTGCTCGTAGTCAGCATGACTCACTTGTACACAGCATGTCCTGCTCGTAGTCAGCATGACTCACTTGTACACAGCATGTCCTGCTCGTAGTCAGCATGACTCACTTGTACACAGCATGTCCTGCTCGTAGTCAGCATGACTCACTTGTACACAGCACGACACTTATTTACTGTATTTACCTCCAAGGTGATTCGATTGTTCCTCATCCCACAATGACCTCTCAGACTCCTCTCTCAGTAGGTCTTGGTCCTCCCCAACATCAGGTCCTGCTTTCTCTGTGACCTGATCTGAACGATAATGTTCCTTCAAAGATTAAAACCACCTGACCAGGTGTGCTGCGTCACTGTTTCGTTTATTTATTTATTTATTACGCTGACACGTCTCAACAGCGAAAATGGACTGGCAGGTGAGTTTGGAGGTGAAACCTCCTCACCTTTGGGCCGTCCGTTGTGGGTTCGATTCCTGACACGAATATAAACTCATCCAGGTTATATCAACGACTACAACGTGGAGGGACATGAACCCGGGGATCATTCGGCGAGCACGAGGACGTGGACATTGAAGATCACGTCCTATTGTGTCTTTAAATAAAGAGAAGGTGAGTCATCGTCATCACCTGATACCCTCCAACAAATTCACAATCCACGCCCTACCCTGACTACATGGGGCACTGCATCAGTGGCACAGCGACCTCATGGAGAAATGATGCAACCAGAAGCCTCGTGCTGCATCATCCCCGAAGGTGAGGGAAGCAGGTGTGTGTGTGGAGGGAAGGGTACCTGTTTGCTCTATTTACCTGTGGTTTCTCTCTCCTCGTCATCAATCACACTCATCCCAGACATCTCCATTGTGAGGTCTTCAACATCCATGGAGTCAAGGTGATGATCCTCCTCCTCGTCTTCTTCTTCTTCAAGGTTCGTTTCTGCCAATGGATCTGAAAAATAATGTTTGTAAACAGGTAAATTACCTGTGAGTGCTGCTGTTTCACCGTGTTATTTAATTAATAAATTTACAATCAGGATACATCTCAGCACTGGGGATACACAGCACGGCTCACTGGTACACAGCATGACTCGTACACAGCACCAATCGGCAAACATTGCTAGAGCACGACTCCTCACCCATTCCCCTCGGATCACCGACACCGGACACGGATCTCTGGGCTCCGCGATTCTGGGGCACCGCAGGGCTTCCACGGGGGTGCCAGAACCAGACAAACGAAGTACCCGGATTCTTACCTGGAACCCTGATGGTGGTTGTGGTCACGTGGTTCCCCAGACGTGGTGTGCGCGGTGACGCCGCGTCCCTCCAAACTGGGTTCCTCGTACGATGTCTCCACTCTGGTTCCACTCACTGTACTCGGTTCCACACTCCCCGGAGGTCCTGTGCACGGCTCGAGTACTCGTCGTCTGGTGATCCCGACACGGAGCTCGGATCCCTGTTATATATGGTCCCGCCCTTCCCCCCTCCCAGTTTATAATTGGTTCCCATGACAGGTTCTCGTGCCGTTCGGTCATTAGTTAAACCCCGAGGGCAGGAAACCGAGTTTAATGGTAACAAGGTCACGTGACGGAGAGAGACGGCAATTAACATCTCATTATAAATGGCGGGAACTTGTAACACGCTGTGTCACCTGAGGCGACGCTTCACCACACACATTAACATCGATAATTTGGGGATCACACCCCCCAACCCCCACCCTCCCAAGATTACCGGCAAAGATGAAAACACCTGTAACAGCATCACCTGTGGTCATGTCGATGCTGCTTATCAAGTGTGCATGAAATCAGCACACACAAACACCTGTCCGTTAATTATAGTAAACAAGTCGAAATACCTGTGTGATGTACTCACAATAACAAGGTGTACAAACGTTCCCAACCTGTACACCTGTATGATGTACACCTGTGTGATGCATACCTGTGTGATGTACTCACAATAACAAGGTGTACAAACGTTCCCAACCTGTACACCTGTATGATGTACACCTGTGTGATGCATACCTGTGTGATGTACACCTGTGTGATGCATACCTGTGTAATGTACACCTGTGTGATGTATACCTGTGTAATGTACACCTGTGTGATGTATACCTGTGTGATGTACACCTGTGTGATGCATACCTGTGTAATGTACGCCTGTGTGATGCATACCTGTGTAATGTACACCTGTGTGATGTATACCTGTGATGTACTCACAATAACAAGGTGTACAAACGTTACCAACCTGTACACCTGTATGTCTACACTCACTCACTGAGGGTTTCGGTGTTAAATGAACAAGTCCAGGTGAAGCTCACAGGTGTACATCACACAGGTGTACATCACACAGGTGGGGAATGGACACGGTAAACGACGTTGTCGATGTCGGCACCATGTTTGTCCTGGAAGTTGTCGTTCTCGGTTCGAGTATCTTCATATCGTCACGGTTCGTGTCCGCCGGGTAAACGGGTCGGATTGTGTTTCGTGCGTCTCGTACTTCGGTCCTAATGTGTCTGTACATGTCTATACATCCGTACTCGAACCCTTTCCTTTTAGCCGTAATACACAGCAAGCACGCTCGCCGTTCAACAAGCTGTTTGAGTGGGCAGCACGTCGTGCTGTGTCCCGTGCCTCGGATCGCCTTCCTCGACACTTGGAGCACCACACCACCTGAGCCTTCACCTGCGTACCTGTACAGGTATTTGACGCAGTTGACGGTGATGAAAAGCTCAGCTGCAGGTGATACGTGACCACGTCCATTTGTCTGTCACGTGTGTGTGTGTGTGCGTATGTGTGTGTGTGCCTCTTTGTGTGTGTCTGTGTGTGAGTCTGTGTGGGTGTGCATGTATGTGTGTGTCTGTATGTATGTATGTGTGTGTGTCTGTGTCTGTATGTGTGTGTGTGTGTCTGTATGTGTGTGTATGTCTGTGTGTGTATGTGTGTGTCTGTTTGTGTGTGTGTCAGTGTGTATGTCTGTGTGTGTGTGTGTGTGTGTGTGTGTGTGTGTGTGTGTGTGTGTGTGTGTGTGTGTCTGTATGTGTGTGCGTATGTGTGTGTCTGTGTGTGTGCCTCTTTGTGTGTGTCTGTGTGTGTGAGTCTGTGTGGGTGTGCATGTATGTGTGTGTCTGTATGTATGTATGTGTGTGTGTGTCTGTATGTGTGTGTCTCTGTGTGTGTATGTCTGTGTGTATGTGTGTGTCTGTTTGTGTGTGTGTGTATGTGTATGTGTGTGTGTCTGTATGTGTGTGTCTGTATGTGTGTGTCTGTATGTGTGAGTGTGCCTGTTTATGTGTGTGTCTGTGTGTCCATGTGTTCCTCGAGGAGCGAGCAAGACGGAGTAGTGTTCGGGTCATTGCTCTTGTGACGTGCATTGATGCTTTGTCTGTCACGTGTGGGTGTGTATGTCTGTATGTGTGTGTCTGTCTGTGTGTGTGCCTGTTTGTGTGTGTGTGTCTGTATGTGTGTGTGTGTCTGTATGTGTGTGTGTCTGTATGTGTATGTGTGTGTGTGCCTGTATGTGTGTGTGTCTGAACGTGTGTGTCTGTCTGTGTGTGTGTCTGTATGTGTGTGTGCCTGTTTGTGTGTGTGTGTCTGTATGTGTGTGTGTCTGTATGTGTGTGTGTCTGTATGTGTGTGTGTCTGTATGTGTATGTGTGTGTGTGCCTGTATGTGTGCATGTATATGTGTGTGTCTGTATGTGTGTGTGTCTGTATGTATGTGTGTGTCTGTATGTGTCTGTGTGTCTGTTTGTATGTGTGTGTGTCTGTATGTAAGTGCGTGTGTCTGTGTGTATGTGTGTGTGTCTGTATGTATGTGTGTGTGTCTGTGTGTGTGTGTCTGTTTGTATGTCTTTCTGTATGTGTGTGTGTGTATGTGTGTGTGTCTGTATGTATGTGTGTGTGTCTGTGTGTGTGTGTCTGTTTGTATGTCTTTCTGTATGTGTGTGTGTGTATATGTGTCCGATTTGGTGCTTTGTGGTGCTTTACCCTCAAAACGTCATCATACTGTACAGAGGGTGGTTAACTGTATGAACTGTAAATTTAAGCAGCACTGTACTTTACGAAGCAGCACTGTACTAACAGCAGTATTTGGTGCTTTTTGGTACTTTTTTGGCAAAAAAATGGAGGTTACGATTCGGGAATTTTCTTTCTCTTACCAAAAGTAATCTAAAAATTTTTAACAGTAGTTACATCTGTTTTTTCACCAAATTTTGGCAAAGGTGTTCACGTACCCCTTACGATTTTGGTCATTTTTGGTCAAAAATAAATTTTGAAATAAATTATATCACCGGATTCGGAGCAACGAGCTGAGCTCAGGAAGTGGTCGTATGTTTGAATCCGGCAAAAAAAACAATTGGAGCCAAAATAAATCTCCAAAAATTGTTTAAATGTCATTTAATGAATTAAATGGGGGGTGGAGCAGTAGAATGGAGTTTTAATCTGTTTTTCCGACCGTATCCAACATTACAAACTGTTCACTCATACTTGTTTAATGATATATTTTTGGAGATATCAGGAAAAAGTGTCAACTTTACGAGTCTGAATATCATGTTTGTTGGACACGCCCCCACGCCGAAACCCTCCCACGTGAGTTTGTTGGACACGCCCCCACGCCGAAACCCCTCCCACGTGAGTTTGTTGGACACGCCCCCACGCCGAAACCCTCCCACGTGAGTTTGTTGGACACGCCCCCACGCCGAAACCCTCCCACGTGAGTTTGTTGGACACGCCCCCACGCCGAAACCCTCCCACGTGAGTTTGTTGGACACGCCCCCACGCCGAAACCCTCCCACGTGAGTTTGTTGGACACGCCCCCACGCCGAAACCCCTCCCACGTGAGTTTGTTGGACACGCCCCCACGCCGAAACCCTCCCACGTGAGTTTGTTGGACACGCCCCCACGCCGAAACCCCTCCCACGTGAGTTTGTTGGACACGCCCCCACGCCGAAACCCCTCCCACGTGAGTTTGTTGGACACGCCCCCACGCCGAAACCCCTCCCACGTGAGTTTGTTGGACACGCCCCACGCCGAAACCCCTCCCACGTGACGTCAGCTCTCCACTCTCCACCCAAGTGGCCTCCATTATCGGATCCGCAGTGTGAAGCAGCCATGTCTGGAGAGAAGGAGAACCTGCCGTCGTTGGCTGACGAGGAATTCCTCAAGGTTCTTGTCGTTCTCTGTCCCATTCACCTCATCACATCACCTTCGTTCACGTCCATGTCTGTACCGCGCGCCGTGCTTCTGGTTTGCTGCTGCCTCGTCGAGGTTGGGCCTACTAGGCCTGAGGGAGACGATCGGGCCTGGACTAGGCAGTTCGGGCGGGGGGGTGCCTCGTTCCAGGGAATCCTTGTTAACTGATCTTGTTTGCACGTCGTCCATACAGATCCAGGAACGGGCAGAGGAGGAAAAGCTGAAGGGGAAATACCCCAACCTTCCTCGTCGAGCTGGTCTCCAGAAAAAGCTGCAGAAAGGCGTGAGTTCCAAACGAGCTCGGGCGTATCGTTCGTTCGGCCCAAGGATGTTCTCACATAACTACAAGCTTCGTTGTGTGGTTGGATAATTTGTTTGTCGATGACGTCACAGCCGGATGCATCCTGGAATGAGAAACGATCTTCCTTCCAAGTGGAAAAGAAACATTTAAACATACCTGGGCATCATTTTCCAACAGGGTAGTGGTGTGCAGGTACCGCACTTCTCTCGAGTTGTTTTGTTCGATTCCCCTACCTGACTACAAACTGCAGTCGGTGCAGGGCGCTGCATCGCGAAGTACACCGTCCCTCCAACGCACCTTAAGACAGGTGTCTGTCCGATGTCCCCTCGCATGACGTGGTGGATGTTATACATTCCGGGAACTTCAGCTTAAAACGAATAGGATGTGAGAGTGAGAGGGAAAATGAAGAGGATGTGAGAGTGGGAGGGAAAACGAAGAGGATGTGAGAGTGGGAGGGAAAACGAAGAGGATGTGAGAGTGGGAGAGAAAAGAATAGCATGGAGTGGGAGGAGAATAAGAACAATCGGATAGAGTGGGAGTGGAATAAGAACAATTGGGTAGTGTGGGAGGAGAATAAGAACAATAGGGAAGAGTCGGAGCGGAATAAGAACAATAGGGTAAAGTGTGAATGGGAATAAGATCAATAGGGTCGTGTGGAAGGGGAATAAAAACAATAGGGTAGAGTGGGTGTTGAATATGAGCAATAGGGTAGAGTGGGAGGGGATTAAGAAAAATATGGCAGTGTGGAAGGGGATTAAGAACAACAGGGGAGTGTGGGAGGGGTATAAGAACAATAGGTTAGAGTGGGAGGGGAATAAGAACAATAGGGTAGAGTGGGAGGGGAATAAGAAAAATATGGCAGTGTGGGAGGGGAATAAGAACAACAGGGGAGTGTGGGAGGGGAATAAGAACAATAGGATAGTGTGAGAGTGGAATAAGAACAATAGGGTAATGTGGGAGGTGAAGCAAATGCATGTGATGTATCTTGTGGAGGAATGTTTAACTGGGATTCAGCAATGGATTTGATCTGCTTCTTACGTTATTACTAAGGTGAGGGAGGATGTGCAGTGCACCTGAATGCTCAGGTATGAATTTAGAATTTGGCCATAGCACTGGCACACAAAGGCATACTCCTTTTGAAAGGCACTGAAGGATCTTTAACAAGCACCAATCAATGTTAACAAAAAGGACAGTCAGCTTCACACCCCCTCAAAGGATGGGAAACTCAATGATGTGGCGCCCTGGCTGTGAATCACCAGGAGAATTGGTACGGTCAGGAATCAAACCCCGACTGGACAGTTCAAATTCAAATGTGCTCACAAGTCGAAACTACATTGGAGTGAGAGAGAAAGGGGTGGGGGACGACAACAACAAAATCCCATGACATGAAACACAGCGAAAGCTGAACTGTAGAATCACTCTACCTGTGCCCAGGTGAATTGAACTGATGAGGCCTTGTCACAAACAGAACACTTGTGGGGGTTATCCCCGGAATGTACTCCTTCATGTTGATGTAAAGTTGATGAAGTAAGAAATGCCTTGTTACACACAGAACACTTGTGGGGTTTATCCCCGGAATGTATATTTTGGTGACGATGCAAATTTGATGAAGTAGTAAACGCCTCGTTACAAATGAAACACTTATAGAGTTTCTCGTTTCCTTGAATCTGCTTGCTCACCTGTAAACAACTTTTGTGGTTGTTGAAAGAGACGCTGCTCGATTTGTCATTGTCCTGACAAGAAGGTATTTTCTGATTGAAATAATCTTCTGTGTCGAACGGGGCAGAGTTGGTAAAAGAAATGATTTTCATTTCTTTGTCTGAAAAGACAATGAAGCACAAAATTAACTGGACAGTATCGAAAAATGCATCATCAGAACCCCATCCCTCCGTAGACCCCCTTAATCAGTGCAGATTTTGTGGTCGATAAACTTTGGTTCATCACAAGTGAGGAATGTTGTGGTCAAGTTTCATTGAAATTGTGTGTGTAGTTTCAAAGAAAGCAAATAGGCTCTGTCGATATCGATTTTTTTCAATATCAATGTACCATTTGGGTCAGAGTGGTATAGATATACCGGTATATCAATATTATTGAAATAAAATTAAAAAACTAAGCAATTCATTATTTTTATGCAAGTTCCAAAAATACGCAATGATCCAATGTTCCAATAAGTATTCACATATGAAATACACATCATTGACACATGGTAATTTTTCAAAGTATTCTGACACGGGGCTTTTTTTCCCCCCATGATGAGAACGGTTATAATACTTCCAATAACAACTTGTATTAAAAATGATTTTGTTTGAAGGCGAAATCAGAATTGGAAATCGACACAGGACGAAATTGATCGCCATCGCCGGATCGGTATAACTATCACAGAACGCTGTGCTGGTATCGCTTCCATACCATAATAAGCCTTCCCCTATTAAGCCAGCGGTATAGGTCAGATTTTTTGGTACTTTGTCAACCGGCTTGACACAAAGCTTCAAGAGGTCTCATATGAAAGATGGGGATCCCAGTTACTCATTTTGCCCTGTTGTCTTCATTTTTTGGTGTGCGGCCCATGAAATATTCACACCTGAAGAATACCCCCATAAGAAAATTTTGACCATTTCCGAAAATCAGTGAATTAGCCATAACTACAAAGCAATGTGCCATACTTTTAAATGATTGGTATTCAAATGTGCAGAATGAACAGGGGAATACTACGAGTTAACCTCCGCCATCGAAGATCGGAGGTTACTGTTTTCACCCCTTTCTGTTTGTTATCTTGCCAAAACGAAGTTTTTGCAAGATATGTGAGTCAGCTTGTATGTTTTTTTTGTTTGTCTGTAATCATGTATAAATCACTCTGCAGAGCACAGTTATCATTGGAATTTTTTTGTAACTTCGCATATCAGAGGCCTATAGAAGTCCCTTTCAGGGCATAAAATTTTGAAGGTCAAGGTCAAAGGTCAAGGTCACTTTGTCGCAAATCAGGGGAGTCGACGAAACCCTTATTTTTTGAGTAATTTTGATCAGATCGTCTCCAAACTTCATGGGAATATAGTTCATGGTCTGGCGCTCAGCTGATTAATTTTTGGTGGCGATTGGCCTTGACCTTCATGGTTAGCATCTAAGGTCAAACATATTTGACCCCAAGGTCAAATTTTCAAGTTTTAGGAACCATATCGTGTAGTACCTCAAATTGAACACCTCGATGAGTGCTTTCTAGATATGTCAAGCTTGAGACATTATGACGTCATTTGGTGACGTTATGAGGCAAAAGCATATTTTTCATGGTTACTCTGTAGAACGATTCTCATCGGAATCTCTCGTAGGCAGATATTCCTCAAGGAGTCGCTCCTGGTGGATAGTAGCTCTGTTCACCTCAGTGTGACCTTAAAGAAGTCACACGTGGTCACCTTTTGGCAAGATAGGGTCACCCTGCGGGTGACATTGGTTTTTTATTTGTTTGTTTGTTTGTTTGTGAACAGTATTATGGAAAAACTCCTTGACGGATTTCGATGAAACTTGGTGATGAAACATGCCTTTAGATTTTGGAGTCGGTCCAAAATCCAATATGGCCGCTATGGCGGCCATTTTGAAAAATATCTGAATTTTTTTTTGCATTTCTACATGTTTTAAGTGATTTCCAACCCCCCCCCCCCCAAAAAAAAATTGTTAGAGAAAAAAAAATTTTGCAACTTTGTTTTTCAACAAAATTTCGATTTTTTTTGGCATTTCTACATGTTCGTAGTGATTTCAAACAAAAACATGCCAAAATTATAATTGCGGCTGATTTTGGAACTTCAGGTGGATATACCCACGTAAA
This sequence comes from Eptatretus burgeri, assembly GCF_056783735.1. Classification (NCBI taxonomy): domain Eukaryota; kingdom Metazoa; phylum Chordata; class Myxini; order Myxiniformes; family Myxinidae; genus Eptatretus; species Eptatretus burgeri. Next base: position 14,353 of record NW_028225127.1, on the reverse strand, counting down.
ATCAATTTCTGTCTCAAGGATTTTAGTTATGACGAATGAATTGAGTATGTAAAAGTTAAAAGTAAAAGGTAAAGTTGCAAACTATAACTCTGTGAGCACTGTTGACGTCAAATTGAATGAATAGGATATCAGGTTCACTTGAGTGACCTCGCAGTATTGGCGGCGGAGGTTGTTGCACTCTACCGAGTGCTCCCTCTCGAGTTACTTAATGGAATACGTCTCGATAAATATATGTACATTTGAGTGCTTTTGATAGAAAAAAGACGTAATTTCCGGACCGCTAACTTCGAAAATCATCAACTACAGAAACAAGCATTTGCCAATTGTCATATTTTTTCTTTATTTTATATGTGTTCAGTTTACCATATCAATATAATGAGAATATTTTGAAACAAATTTCTACTTGCACATTATACGATATAGTGACTGAAGTTTGCACAAGTGATGTGATAACTATATGTTACACCAATTCACATTGTTCTACAAGAAATGACCTAAAACATATATTTTGAGCGAGTGTCCTCGATATGTTCAACCACCACTGTCCGTGTCATTTTGGTCACCATGTGACAGTTCGTTGCCGCACTGTCTGTTACTGGTTGCCACAATGCAACCATGCACTCGTTAGTGCAAGGCAAACTTTATTGTGAGCAGCTGCAGCTGTTGGTACATGGTTCACTACCACGGCATGAACACACAAGACCATCTAACATCTCCGCTGATGTGGGTCCATCAAACAATGCGGGATGCAGCACACCTTCTCCTCTATACCATCCACGACCCTCTGTTGTGAGAATTTCTGGATTTGCCAGGTGGGCATTCATCCATACTCCGGTTTGGTGAACGGATCTCTTCACATGTTCGAGAAAAGCTGGTTCGGACGGAGGCAACTTATGCACTGGGACATGTTTGGTCGCTGCGAGTTTCTCCTGAAGATCATTCAAATTTGTGTGTGCATCCATATATATTTCCCTTGAGAATCATACATGGCACTGACAAAATTTCTTGAAGCAGCCACTGCCTCCTGGAGATCGTCAGTGGTGAGGACTTCGAGGTGTGGACCATTATTCTGAAGATGCAGTGTCTTCATAGCTTTCCATGCTTTCTTTTTACCAAAGCCAAAGAATGCTGATACAGAGTCGCATCCTGTCAGGGCATGAAACGCAGGAAGCCGGGTACTCATTTCTGGAAGCAAGCTGTCACATATCTGATGGACCGGGATAAGCTTGCATCCTGCTGATGTTCTTTTCTCTATCCACATTTCGGCAGTGTCCGGCAACTGTAGAAAGTAGTGGACTGCTAAGACAAGCACATCAGTGTCTGCTGATTTGATTGTAATGGGCCCACGCACATTGTTACGTCTGAACTCATCATCGGCATGCTTCAGATGAAGAAATATCCGAGAATCTGCCTCTTCCTGCATTGATGCGAGTTGACTGTCCTGATACATTCCTGCAAATGAAAGGCGTGTTGTCAGCGAACCATCAGAGAAGCCACCAGCCAAATAGATCCGCTTTTCTTGGTGATCTGAAAGTTCTTTTGCTGCTGGTGCATGTTGCGTGACGTGACTACAGATGAAGTGTGTCAAGGTGGATTTGTTTGATGATAGAGCCATGAATTTCGTCCATTGTGGTACTGGGCGTCCAGCAATGACTTGGTAGCTTCGGGATCCACCAGCAACAGCAAGGCGTCTCGTTCTTTCCTCTGTCTTCACGGAATTGACATCATCATCATATTGATGTGTCCATACAATTGGCATTGGTGTTCTACAACCCTGGAAGAGAAGGAATTGAATAAACAAGGACAAATGTGTCCAAGAGCAGCGTCCTAAAGGTTTTGTCGGTTAAAAAAAAACCTCCCCCCACCACCCCCACTACTAACCGGGCCGACTTTGCTGATCCTGACAGTCGACGAATTGTGCTGCGGTCAGTAACGTGTCCATGTACATCGCTGGTTATTCAAATGGAGGATCCCGGATCTCAGGGGTTCCCCGTGTCCCCCTCCACTCCATCACAGCTCCCTCCAAGGACCGATTTCCTTTGATCTGCGATGCACTCGCTTCCTGAGCCTCGACCTCCCCAAACGAAATGCGTGCTCGCTCATCCCTCCGCTCCTCGAGTGCGGAACGGGGCCTAAACCCCGTTATTAGGTCTCAGGGAAACGAACCTCCCAACATTCCGTTCTCTCGTCCCCATTCCCCTACTTTGAGGGTTCGTCACGATCAGAGGCCACACAGAGGAAGGTGATACACAAAACTTTACCAGAGGAAGGTCCGCAAAATGGCGGAAGAGTTGAGTCTGACGAGAATCACGTGGTGCCAAAAAAGCGGGCGAGTCACAAAAACCGGACTGGATCTTTGGATTCGGAGTGATCTTTATCCGGGATCTCTTTTCCAAGGCGCACATAAAAACAATTAATGAATCCAACTGAACGGGAAATCCAGCGGTTCGGCCATTACGCACGTGGCCAGCGCTCGCGTCCGCACGACTCCGCTCGAGTGTGCGCGGGGACGAACACCAAGATGTGTCGGATGTTGAGGTTTAAAAGGAACAAGCCGCTTCGACTCCGCACACTCGTATCCCACCCAACGTGGCGCGGAGTCGTCTTTATCGGCCTCCGTACGCGTTTCGTGCGGCGTGGACGTCGTGCTGGCTGTGCTTCCTGTGTTGTGAAAAATACCATTCGTGCATCCTCTTAAGAGATATTCATCCGTCTGCCTTTTTAATGCAACCGGCAATCTTCGCCAGATCATCGGAAGCTCGAGTCGATAATCCCGCACTGTTTAGTGCACTGTACGACTCGCTGCACTCGTTGGGTTTCGTGCTCGCTTGGGAACGAGGGCTCTGTGCACCAGTTTCCTCACAGCGGCGCTGCACGCTCTGGCCTCAATGAGGGCCAACCTCATAACGAAGGCACACGTGGCTGATTTACCTGAGGAATAATCAGACGAAAAGAAGAGGAGGGACGAAATGAAGAAGAAAATGATTTCAGCAAACCTAGCTCTTCGATCATCGTCACGCACTTCCTTGTTGTCCCGCTAAACAAAAGGAAAGGGACTATCTACACGTAAAATAATGGAATAACTGTCTTGGGACCACTCTCTGTTGGATCCATGCGGTTTCCGGGAACCGCAAACACTACCCCCTCCCTCTTGCGAGACTCGACCCGAGTCGTTAACGTTCGTGTGGCATGCAGGTGTAGGTTCCCCGAATACATTTTACCCTCGGATCCCTGAGTGCGACATTTCAAATACATGTCCCAAAAATAAATAACCCAGTGCATTGCGTAACTGAACTAACAGACTCATACGGACAACTTATCTACATTGCCGGAAATTGGAACTAAACAAACAAACAGGTGGGTTCGAACTGGATACATTTCTAATATTTACATTACCCATGGCCCAGGACCTGTGACTTCAGGGAAGACAGTGAAGGTAACATTCGGGGATGAGTGCAGCAGCAAGCAATCAACCGATCAGGCGTCTTCAGCGCCCTCAATGGTCCTTCCTTTGTTGTTGTTGTTGTTGTCTATTTTTCCTTTTCCTGGCTGCTGGAGGAAACTCACCCTCACACGGCATGCCACACGCCCTCTCAGTCCATTTGAACTGGCCTTTATACACAACAAGATGTCTGGGCTGCACAAATGCAGTCCCCAGAAATGTGGCTGCCTGCAGGGCAGTCCTTGCAAACACTCTCCATACAGATGGTCCTGGCACACATGGTAAGGTTGAGTGTTGCAGAGCAAACAAAGGCATGGGCAGGTACGGCAAATGGAGTCAAGGCAAAGGCGGATAAGGGCATAACAAATGCAGACCAGGTAAAGTGCAGTACAACAGGTCGACACATGAAACTGGCCAGCCTCGGTGTTGTCTCGTGAGGTTGTGGAGGGAGTGTGGTGGCATTGGCCGGTCCGAAGACGGGCTCGATCCTCCCCTGCAGTCTCCCCCCAACCTATTGCCTATGCCTTCCCTTGTCCATACCCACCCCCATAACCCCAACACCAACAAAATTTAGACTTTTTCATTTTTTTTATTATGCGTGTCCCTAACCCCTTATTGTCTTTGTTCGGCTAACCTGTCCTAACTGTCTATTCCCAATCCCGAAGATCCCTTTTGAAAGGATTGAGGAAGAGACAAGTGAATCTGTCTCGAGGCCCAATGCAGCCTCAGAATAGTTCCCACAGGTTTCAACATTTCCAAGACGAGTCCAGCGGCCTTCGAACAACGAGGGGATGGATGGTGCGAAGGGGTACACGTTTCTTATCTATCCTACCATTTATTAAACTTTAATCTATCCCCGGGTCTTTTCAACACACCTGTCTCTTTAAACTATCGGTTCGAGCAACCACGATTCCTGTCGCATGTGTTGGTGTTTGTTAATGATTTGGGCCTGGCCCGCAAATTTTCTCCCGTGCTCTTGCACAATTCCGTGGCTGGGAAGCGTGGCTCCACTGGGAGGTCTACCCACCTGCCGAACTGTATCTTCGGCACCCCCAGGTCGCTGAGGGTGTCTCCAAGCCTACCTACTCCGTATGAACGTGGGGAATGCTCTTCCTGGCATTTCCCCGTCGATGCCCACGTGGCATGTTGGCGCTCCGGGTCCCTTTCCCCTGGGTACCCGTGCCCATTACACTAACTCGGTCGCTTGGACCCATGGCCCACTCTGGCCGACTACTTCGGTGCCTGGGGTGCCCTCTATTCTGTACGCATATTTCACCAGCCACGCTCCTAGCCAGTCAATAGTCTCCTGCACCCGACAAAAGGTTTCATGCCTTCGTTCAACACCAACTACAAACCGACATCCTTTTGGTTAATTTAACTAACCCACAAACTAACATGACACTAACCCCTGGGTGGGATTCACTCCTCCCCCCCAATCATTCATTCGCACCATGCATTCCACATTCACTCCATTAACACTCAGGCCAGCTGACCCACATTTACGCATCACGTTTCTTTATTGGGATTTTTTTCCACACCAACACTTTACTAACTACGTCCCCGTAACTAACTCGTGCTCCCCGTCATCCCTTATTCAAATGCACGCACTAACTCGTGCTCCCCGTCATCCCTTATTCAAATGCACGTTCCATTTAACTCTGCGTAGCTAATCTACGTCCCCACTACACGTTCCATGTTTGTCCTTGTCTCTAATCCATTTCTCAATTCTATCCTAAATTCCCCCTAACTGATGTTACCGGGCCTTATGGGTGACTGCACATGCCCCCACGAGGCCAGTCTCTCTAACGCTAAACCCTTCCCCGAACTAATGCTCCTTTGCCCCCGGGCGAGGATGTTCGCTACATCCTGGCCGGGCTCCGTCTACTCGAGGCTAGTCCTGACGAGCCTTACGCCTCCAGGGCGGTGGTCGACAGCACACTCGTCCCTTCCGTTTAGCCGATACATGAGGGCGTAACGTCGCCCCGTAAATCACATTAAATGCTCGCTTTCGGTCTATCCCCCATGCGAACCACCATGCGTTATACATCTGCCCTTGGTGCTGCGAGAAGCCGAGAACCCCACTGACGTCACTCGGACACGGCCCGCTCCACGAGGTTTGCTACGAACACGGGCCCGGCGGTGACGTCGTCAGGACTTGTCCCGCGAACACCACTCGCAGTGATCACACGGGGATATATGTTTTCCAAATTCACTCGATCCCTCAATTTGCCTCGTTTTTGGCCGTCCACGCTCTGGTGTTGTACCCGGCGCTGATCGTTAAACTCCGGCTCCCCATCATGCAATTGGGCGGTTTGCAAAACATGGACCGGTTTTCGCATGCAGAGTCCCGCGGAGTCGGCGCGGTTTCCGAAATAACTCCGTCCGGCTCAGAAGGCTCGCCACTCCCGTCCGTTACACTCACTACCCACGACTCCAGTCTGGGTCGGTCCGTGTCCCATTTTCTCGCGTGCACTCATCCATGCCATGTCATTCGCACTACTCACACGTTCAGACACATACTCCGGCACAATCACACTGGGGGCTTGGGTTGACCCGAGATCCCGGGGCCTCTATCCCCTCAAAGCTAGGCATTTGCTCTTTCGCACCATGCAACCGCTCCACCTCACACAGCCTTACCGGACTCACCTCGTCACGGTCTGCCTCGAGGGAGCACATCATCTCCCCTTGTTCCTATGAGAGGTTAATCCGACCCTCGCATTGGGTCTCAAAACATTCCACAAGCTCAACCCCAATGTCCCTGAGCATTTCTATTTGTGTCTGCTCCTCTTTTATTTTGTGCAATTCCGCCCTTACCGTTCTATTTCTCCCTGTGTCTGTCACCTCCTTTATTTCCTGCGTCTCTTTCACCTCTTTTAATTCCTCCTTAATGACCCCGATTCCTGACCCCTCGTCTCCACCCATCGGAGTTCACAGTTTTCTCTCTTGACTATCGTGGTTTCACTCGTCACCTTGACCTTACCCGTCGTCATCGCGGTCCGAACACCTTCCACACTCCCCCTCAACTCGGTCATTTCCCAATACAGTCCTGATCCCATTTGTAAAATACCGGTCCCCGTTTTTCATTTCGCCCTTTATCGCTGCCAGCTCCGCCTTCATTTCCTCCTGACCCACCTTCATTTCCTCTTGACCCACCTTCATTTCCTCCTGACCCACCTTCATTTCCTCCTGACCCACCTTCATTTCCTCCTGACCCGCCTTCAGTGTTTGCATATTCCAATCCATTTTTTTCATGTCACCTCTCAGTGTTTACATATCACTCCTCTGTTGGTTTCGCCCCAGGTCCATGCGCTCCATCATTTGTTTCATTATCTCCATCAACTCGTCCGTGTCCAATGGCTTTGGCGGAGCCGATCTGCTATCCTTCCTCTTCTCCAATGGCTTGATTTCCGATCATCAATTTGGATTCAGACCAGGTCACTTTACCATGGATATGCTTCTGCTCTCCCAACAATGGATGGAGGTCCTCAATGCCGGACATAAAATCAGAGCCATATCCCTCGACATATCGCATGCTTTTGACATGGTCTGGCATCTCGCATTGCTCACCAAACTCTTTTCTTAGGTATCCAAGGCAATCTCCACTCCCGTCTGCGGACTTCCTCTCCTGTCGCAGTCAAGGTGTGGGTCTTAATGGCTCTCTCTCATCTCCTCTTCCTGTCGAGGCTGTAGTTCCTCAAGGCAACGTTCTGGGCCCTGTGCTTTTTCTGGTTTACATCAATGATCTCTCAGACTCCAGAAAATCCTCTGTATTTCTTTGCTGATGACTCCAGTCGCAGCATCTCTCATCCCTCCGATCAGCAGGCAGCAGCCTCTTCTTCACTCGCTACAGACTTGGGTAAAATCACAAGCTGGTCAAACATTTCGAACATGTCTTGCAATCCTGACAATTCTCACACTCTCACTATCTCTCCAAAACGACCGTCTGAGAAACCCGACATCTAACAACAATCCACCTGAAGAAGTCCTTTCATTCAAGCTTCGGGGTCTCACGATCTGCCATGATCTTTCCTGGGAAAGCCACATTTCCAAGCTGGTCTCCGACTGGGCATCCTATGTTCTTGCAAAGTTCCTCCTTGGCCGACCTGAGCTTCTAACCACATACAAAGCTTTCATCCGCAGTCTGATGGAGTTCTGCTTTCCGCTCTGGGCTGTAGCTCCTGCCTCTCACCTTGCTCGGCTTTTCGCTGTGGAAACCAAGGCTTTTGGGATCACTGGTGTCTCTGACAATGAAGCTGAGTCGTTGGGTCTCTCAATCTCACCGCAGGCAGGTCAGTGGTCTTTATGTCTTCGACCATCTACCCTCCGGCCTTGCCCCCACCCCCTGCTCTATTTCTGCAGGGCGTTCAAGGTGTGTTAAAAACTCTCTTCTGGTGAAACTGCCAAAATCAAGATCCACTGCTCACCTTCCCTCTTCGTTCCTCTTTTTCCCCACTCTGGAACAAACTCGCACACTCTGTTCAATTACACTCCTCCCTCTAAGTCTTCAAACAGCTGTTCACCACCATCTTTTATCTTCCCTCATCCAAAACCTTCATCTTTTGTAACCCCGTTAATCCAACCCAAACCTACCTCCTTCAAATTCCCTGCTTTCCTTCCTGAAAGTCCCTGTAATGTCCATCTTGTATTCCCCATGTTTCCCATCCCATCCCTCTCCCTTCCACAGATCTCCTGATGTCTCTGTTCCCCACTGTTTTGTGCTTCCCTCTCCCACCTCTCTTGTCTCATGCCCCCCCCCTTGTTATATATTTATATGTATGAGGTCTAAAACAAGCCTCGACAATGCATACAAAAAATCCTGTTTTAATGGACATGTGTTCACAGTATCACCATTTCTTACGAATGAGTGACATACCAGGGCTTCATTGTGGTCGGAAAGAGCACTAATATCAATGATACGGTACAAATGAGTGTGATTGTATGTGTATATATGTGTGTGTGTGTGTGTGTGTGTGTGTGTGTGTGTGTGTGTGTGTGTGTGTGTGTGTGTGTGTGTGAGTGTGTGTGTGTGTGTTTGCGTGTATTTGTGTGTGTTTGAGTGTACTCAGGTGGTTTTGTGTACATGTGTTTGAGAAGATTCATATGTTTGTGTAAATGTGTGTGTGTGTGTGTGTGTGTAAATGCATGTTTGTGAGTGTGTGTTTGAGAGTGTGTGTATCCACCTCCATTTTGGTGAAGGGTCATGTTTGTTCGAGCAAGTTGTGAAGTTTCCTTGTTCTCAGTGTTTTGTTCCGATGGATATTTTCAGGATCGTCACTGAACGCCAGACAGTCTCAAACTGGAGTTAGTTTGTAGTAATATTCATTTCCAGGGATATTTTAGAAGATCTAACAGAAGTTCTTCTTCATCACTCCAGTTGTCACTGACACAATGTCAACACTCTTCAACTTCCAGCTTATTTTGACTTCATTTTCCAGATCCCGGTATTTGTTATTTCCCTGATAACACGGGATTCACACCGGTCGCTGGGTCCTCGCACCTCTGTTGTATCTTCGTGTGTATTTTTTGATGACGAGATAAAGATGATGAAGAAACAAATGCCTTGTTACAAACAGAACACTTGCAGGGTTTATCCCCAGAATGTACTCGTTCATGTTTCTGTAAAGTTGATGAAGCAGCAAATGCTTTGTTACACACAGAACACTTGTAGGGTTTATCCCTGGAATGTAGTCGTTCATGTTGATGTAAAGATGATGATTGATGAAACGCCTTGTTAGAAACAGGACACTTGTGGGGTTTATCCCCAGAATGTATTCGTTCATGTTTATGTAAATTTGGTGATCGATTAAACGCCTTGTTACAAATATCACACTTGTAGGGTTTATCCCCCGAATGTATTCGTTCATGTTTATGTAAATTTGGTGATCGATTAAACGCCTTGTTACAAACAGAACACTTGTAGGGTTTATCCCCCGAATGTACTCGTTCATGTTTATGTAAATTTGATGATTGAGAAAACGCCTTGTTACAAACAGAACACTGGAAAGGTTTACACCCCGTATGTATTCGTTCATGTTCACGTAAAGTTGATGATTGCGAAAACGCCTTGTTACACACAGAACACTTGTAGGGTTTATACCCCGAATGTAGTCGTTCATGCTTATGTAAAGATGATGATTGCGTAAACGCCTTGTTACACACAGAACACGTGTAGGGTTTACACCCCGAATGTACTCGTTCATGTTGATGTAAAGATGATGATTGCGTAAACGCCTTGTTACACACAGAACACGTGTGGGGTTTACACCCCGAATGTATTCGTTCATGTCTATGTAAATATGATGAAGAAACAAAGGCCTTGTTACACACAGAACACTTGCAGGGTTTACATCCCGAATGTATTCGTTCATGTTGATGTAATGTTGATGATCGATTAAACGCCTTGTTACACACAGAACACTTGTAGGGTTTATCCCCGGAATGTATTCGTTCATGTTGACATAAAGTTGATGATTGCGTAAACGTCTTGTTACACACAGAACACTTGTAGGGTTTACACCCCGAATGTATTCGTTCATGTTGATGTAAAGTTGATGATCGATTAAACGCCTTGTTACACACAGAACACTTGTAGGATTTAGCCCTGGAATGTATTCGTTCATGTTGACATAAAGTTGATGATCGATTAAACGTCTTGTTACACACAGAACACTTGTAGGGTTTAGCCCCGGAATGTATTCGTTCATGGTTATGTAACGATGATGAATCCGTAAATGTCTTGTTACACACAGAACACTTGTGGGGTTTATCCCCGGAATGACTTCGTTCATGTTGACATAAATTTGATGAATCAGCAAATGCTTTGTTGCACATAGAACACTTGTAGGGTTTATGCCCCAAATGTCTTCGTTCATGTTTATGTCGATTTGATGAATCAGTAAATGCCTCGTGACACAGAAAACACTTGTCGGGTTTAACCCCCGTATGTACTCGTTCATGTCGATGTGAATTTGAAGAATGATTGAAAGCCTTGCGACAACGAGAACACTGGGAGGGTTTATCCCCAGAATGTATTCGTTCATGTTTATGTAAAGTTGATGAATCATTAACTGCCTTGTGACACACATAACATATGCAGAGTTTATCAGTGGAATGCATATTTTGGTGACGATGTGAATTTGATGAAGTAGTAAACGCCTCGTTACAAACGGAACACTTGTAGAGTTTCTCGTTTCCTTGGATGTGCTTGATAACCTGTAAACAACTTTTGTGGTTGTTGAAAGAGACGCTGCTCGATTTGTCATTGTCCTGACAAGAAGGTATTTTCTGATTGAAATAATCTTCTGTGTCGAACGGGGCAGAGTTGGTAAAAGAAATGATTTTCATTTCTTTGTCTGAAAAGACAATGAAACACAAAATTAACGGGACAGTTTCTAAAAATGCATCATCAGAAGCCCCCCTCGTAGACCCCCATAATGAGTGCAGATTTTGTGGTCGATAAACTTTGGTTCATCATAAGTGAGGAATGTTGTGGTCAAGTTTCATTGAAATTGTGTGTGCAATTTCGGAGAAGAAAGGAAATAGGCTCTGTCGATATCGATTTTTTTTCTCTATTCATGTACTCTTGGGGTCAGAGTGGTACATACCGGTATATCGATATTATTAAAAGAAATAATGATAATTAAGTAACTCATTTTTAAAAAGTAAGTTTCAAAAATACACAATGGTCCAATGTTCCATTATCTATTTATATATGAAATACAATCCTTGACGCACGCTAATTTTTCAAAGTATTCCGACACGGATTTTTTCCACCCCATGATGAGAACGGTTATGTTACTTCCAACTTCAACTTGTATAAAAATTATTTTGTTTGAATGGGATTAAGGGTGATAAAAAGACATCAAAAATGTCGCCAATTAAACTTGATTGATAATTAACTGGAAAAAGTAAAAGTTTATATCATAAAGCACAATGTATTGTGATATCTCTTTCATGGGAAATGCATTCAAATACAACATGATTATTACATTGATGTGCTTGAACATTAATCGAGTTTATACATATATATATATATATATATATATATATATATATATATATATATATATATATATATATATATATATATATATATATATATGTTGTTCATCTTTCGGCTGCTCCCGTTAGGGGTCGCCACAGCGGATCATCCGTTATGATCCGCATACTGATTTGGCACAGGTTTTACGCCGGATGCCCTTCCTGACGCAACCCTGGTCGCCTCTTACGACACAGGGATCAGGATTTGGGTTTCGCCATGATTCCAGGCTGCTCTACACCCTGCCCAGTGCAGAGCCCCCGTCCTCAAGCGATCCTCCAACCCAAGCCTCCGAGTCGCCGGATTACAGGCGCACGCCACTACGCCCGGTATATATATATATATATATATATATATATATATATATATATATATATATATATATATATATATATATATATATATATATATATATATATATTGTTACGGTTGAGGAAATTCGCAAACCACCATTCAGGTCCCGAAGGTGAGATATCTCTGTAAGTACATGTGTAGTTAGCCCCAAACCCATTGTTTAGAGGGAATAAATGTGATTCATTCGGGCTGCGACCCTTTAAGATAGCAGTTTTTCTGTTCTATCTTTATTTTGAACCAACCACGTCTCAACCACCATCACACAACAACCACCAACCGCAACGCCACTTCACAACAACAACAACGCCAACAGCCACGACCTTTACCTTCACAGCTCGCTCCCGCAAAAATCGCATCACCGCCATTCCAAGCGTCACCGTGGCCATGGACCAGCACTTTGGACCCTCCAGCACCTTCGCCTCTCCTTCTGCAGCCATTCCCGCACCGCTTGTGGGCACCGAGCGTCAGGCTGTCCTGGACTCGTACAGGGCGCGCGCCGAGCCGCGAGTACAAAGTGCGGCCTTTCCGAGGAGAAGTCGGATCAGGAATGATACACGCCCACTTCTGATCCGTCCAATCAGCAAGCGCGGGGCGATTTGGCCCCGCCTCCAGGCGCGTCAGAGTAGAATCGATATATGCAAATTCGAGGATCAGGGGAGATTCACGCCCCTTTTTCTCCGTCCAATGGGCGAGCGTGGCTCCACCCCCGAGCTCGTTCTGATCCAGAAATTTGCATATGGGTTCTCCCACACCACTATAAAGCGCCGAGCGCGGGGCGAATTCAGAGAGTTTTTTCGGTCAAGGGAGTTGGAGAAGAGTCAAGGCGAGTTGGAGAAGTGTGGCAGCGGCAGAGTGTGGCAGCAGCAGTCAAGTCGGGTCTGGAGGAGAGTCAGTCTGTCGGGGTTCGGAGTCTGTCGGGGAGCTGCAGAGAGGGGAAGCCGGGAGCGCGGTCGAGGTCGCAGTGGAGTCGCTCGTCGCGGGACCCAAGCAAGCCAGCTATCCTCTTTCCCCAGAGCATCAACAATTCCCCCTTTTTTCTCCCCCGCGCTGAGATAGTGCGAAAAGGGGGCCCCGTTCCCACCCCACTCCAAGCAGTGCCAACAAAACCCGCGAAGAAGCGCGGAGTCGGGGCACCGCCGCCACATTTGCAGCTCATCACAAGACACGGGTAGGCTCCACCCAGTCTCGCGGCCCACAGGCCCCGTCTGCCCCCTTGTCTTTGAGGGTGGCCCTTTTCTTTTGCTTTTGAGTATATGTGTTGTCGGCGCCGTCTGTAAAGTAAAACTGTGTAAGTGTTGCCGTGTGCTCGCGTAGTCAGTAGTAGATCTGCATTGTTGTGTTTCTTTTGTTACATCTGCTTTTGGTACATAATTGTTGTAATTGTATATGTGTGCTTTCCGTGTGCCACGGAATAAATGTGCCTTATGTTGAACCGTTTTCCTGTTTCGCTTTGTCTCCATTTGCTTCACGTAAAGGGTTGGTAGTGGGCTTAATACGCCCGATAATTAATCGGAACCGTCGAGGTCGACGATAACACCGCTCGGTTATCCCGATAGTACGGAACGGGTCGCTTAAGTGGCCCGTGTCCGGAGTCGACCTGCGGCAAGGTGCGATCGCCCGGTCTACCCTCCGTGTGGGTACTTAGGTAGGTCGAATTTGGCGAACAACCCTATCCCACACGGTGGGCCGATTGGCACGATCGTGGTGAGGCCGAAAGGCCCACCCGTGACTAGTTCCCGGCGTTAGTCCAAGAGGGTCACGACAGAATTGTCTGTCCGGTGGGCGACGTGCCTCGATTCGAGTTACGTGGCCGTTCGCACGCCGGTGGGCGCGAATTCGCAACACTGGTGTCAGGTCGTGGGACACAAAGACCCGACTTGACTGCTGCTGCCACACTCTGCCGCTGCCACACTTCTCCAACTCGCCTTGACTCTTCTCCAACTCCCTTGACCGAAAAAACTCTCTGAATTCTCCCCGCGCTCGGCGCTTTATAGTGGTGTGGGAGAACCCATATGCAAATTTCTGGATCAGAACGGGCTCGGGGGTGGAGCCACGCTCGCCCATTGGACAGAGGAAAAGGGGCGTGAGTCTCCCCTGATCCAAGAATTTGCATATCGCGATTCTACACCGACGCGCCTGGAGGCGGGGCCAAACCGCCCCGCCCTTGCTGATTGGACGGATCAGAAGTGGGCGTGTATCATTCCTGATCCGAATTCTCCTCGGAAAGGCCGCACTTTGCACTCGCGGTTCAGTGCACCTTGTACGAGTCCAGGACAGCCTGACGCTCGGTGCTCACAAGTGGTGCGGGAATGGCGGTAGAAGGAGGAGAGGTGAAGGTGGTGGAGGGTTTATTGTGGTGGTTTATGGCCATGGCGACGTTTGAAATGGCGGTGATGCGATGTTTGCGGAAGCGAGTTGTGAAGGTAAAGGTCGTGGCTGTTGGTGTTGTTGTTGTTGTTGTGAAGAGGCGTTGCGGTTGGTGGTTGTTGTGTGATGGCGGTTGAGACGTGGTTGGTTCA
>NW_028225126.1:165000-197000 GCF_056783735.1 Eptatretus burgeri | reverse complement strand
GGACCAATCATGGGTGATTTACCTCGAGGTGCACAACTCATATTCGGCGGCACGTGATCGCGCTGGACCAATCATGTTGGGCGATTTACCTCGAGGTGCACATCGACTCGGCGGCACGTGATCGCGCTGGACCAATCATGTTGGGTGATTTACCTCGAGGTGCACAACTCATATTCGGCGGCACGTGATCGCGCTGGACCAATCATGTTGGGTGATTTACCTCGAGGTGCACTTTTACTCGGCGGCACGTGATCGCGCTGGACCAATCATGTTGGGTGATTTACCTCGAGGTGCACGTCTTCTACTCGGCGGCACGTGATCGCGCTGGACCAATCATGTTGGGTGATTTACCTCGAGGTGCAAGTCTTCTCCTCAGCGGCACGTGATCGCGCTGGACCAATCATGTTGGGTGATTTACCTCGAGGTGCACGTCTTCTACTCGGCGGCACGTGATCGCGCTGGACCAATCATGTTGGGTGATTTACCTCGAGGTGCACGTCTTCTACTCGGCGGCACGTGATCGCGCTGGACCAATCATGTTGGGTGATTAACCTCGAGGTGCACGTCTTCTACTCGGCGGCACGTGATCGCGCTGGACCATTCATGTTGGGTGATTTACCTCGAGGTGCACGTCTTCTGCTCGGCGGCACGTGATCGCGCTGGACCAATCATGTTGGGTGATTAACCTCGAGGTGCACGTCTTCGACTCGGCGGCACGTGATCGCGCTGGACCAATCATGGGTGATTTACCTCGAGGTGCACAACTCATATTCGGCGTCACGTGATCGCGCTGGACCAATCATGTTGGGCGATTTACCTCGAGGTGCACATCGACTCGGCGGCACGTGATCGCGCTGGACCAAACATGTTGGGTGATTTACCTCGAGGTGCACGACTCATATTCGGCGGCACGTGATCGCGCTGGACCAATCATGTTGGGTGATTTACCTCGAGGTGCACTTTTACTCGGCGGCACGTGATCGCGCTGGACCAATCATGATGGTGATTTACCTCGAGGTGCAAGTCTTCTACTCAGCGGCACGTGATCTCGCTGGACCAATCATGTTGGGTGATTTACCTCGAGGTGCACGTCTTCTGCTCGGCGGCACGTGATCGCGCTGGACCAATCATGTTGGGTGATTAACCTCGAGGTGCACAACTCATATTCGGCGGCACGTGATCGCGCTGGACCAATCATGTTGGGTGATTAACCTCGAGGTGCACGTCTTCTACTCGGCGGCACGTGATCGCGCTGGACCATTCATGTTGGGTGATTTACCTCGAGGTGCATGTCTTCTTCTCAGCGGCACGTGATCGCGCTGGACCAATCATGATGGTGATTTACCTCGAGGTGCACATCTTCTACTCGGCGGCACGTGATCGCGCTGGACCAATCATGTTGGGTGATTTACCTCGAGGTGCACATCCTCTACTCGGCGGCACGTGATCTCGCTGGACCAATCATGTTGGGCGATTTCTGCTGTTTCCTGCATCGTGAAACTGACACAGAGCAGCACAAACGCAAAGCCAAATGCCTAAAGCATTTTTAATTCCGTTCTAGTGGAGTTTTTCTGTAATTTCTATAATTTTGAAGCATTCATGATGAAATAAATGAATAAATGAATTTTTGTAAATTTCATTGAAATCCTGACTTCTCGGCAATGGGAATATTTCTGTTACTGGAAATCCTGACGTGATACAGCAAAACGGTTATGATTTTTGAAATCAGCGTACCCAAATTAGTCTAAATCACTTTACACATCTCCAGTAAAAAATTTTTGTTGTTCAGTGTATTCGGCGGCACGTGATCGCGCTGGACCAATCATGTTGGGCGATTTACATCGAGGTGCACATCAACTCGGCGGCACGTGATCTCGCTGGACCAATCATGTTGGGTGATTTACCTCAAGGTGCACGTCTTCGACTCGGCGGCACGTGATCGCGCTGGACCAATCATGTTCGGTGATTTAACTCGAGGTGCACATATTCAGCGGCACGTGATCGCGCTGGACCAATCACGTTGGGTGATTTACCTCGAGGTGCACGTCTTCTGCTCGGCGGCACGTGATCGCGCTGGACCAATCATGTTGGGTGATTAACCTCGAGGTGCACATCTTCTACTCGGCGGCACGTGATCGCGCTGGACCAATCATGGGTGATTTACCTCGAGGTGCACAACTCATATTCGGCGGCACGTGATCGCGCTGGACCAATCATGTTGGGCGATTTACCTCGAGGTGCACATCGACTCGGCGGCACGTGATCGCGCTGGACCAATCATGTTGGGTGATTTACCTCGAGGTGCACAACTCATATTCGGCGGCACGTGATCGCGCTGGACCAATCATGTTGGGTGATTTACCTCGAGGTGCACTTTTACTCGGCGGCACGTGATCGCGCTGGACCAATCATGTTGGGTGATTTACCTCGAGGTGCAAGTCTTCAACTCAGCGGCACGTGATCGCGCTGGACCAATCATGTTGGGTGATTTACCTCGAGGTGCAAGTCTTCTACTCAGCGGCACGTGATCGCGCTGGACCAATCATGTTGGGTGATTTACCTCGAGGTGCACATCTTCTACTCGGCGGCACGTGATCGCGCTGGACCAATCATGTTGGGTGATTTACCTCGAGGTGCACGTCTTCTACTCGGCGGCACGTGATCGCGCTGGACCAATCATGTTGGGCGATTTACCTCGAGGTGCACAACTCATATTCGGCGGCACGTGATCGCGCTGGACCAATCATGTTGGGTGATTTACCTCGAGGTGCACTTTTACTCGGCGGCACGTGATCGCGCTGGACCAATCATGTTGGGTGATTTACCTCGAGGTGCACAACTCATATTCGGCGGCACGTGATCGCGCTGGACCATTCATGTTGGGTGATTTTCCTCGAGGTGCATGTCTTCTACTCAGCGGCACGTGATCGCGCTGGACCAATCATGTTGGGTGATTTACCTCGAGGTGCACATCCTCTACTCGGCGGCACGTGATCTCGCTGGACCAATCATGTTGGGCGATTTCTGCTGTTTCCTGCATCGTGAAACTGACACAGAGCAGCACAAACGCAAAGCCAAATGCCTAAAGCATTTTTAATTCCGTTCTAGTGGAGTTTTTCTGTAATTTCTATAATTTTGAAGCATTCATGATGAAATAAATGAATAAATGAATTTTTGTAAATTTCATTGAAATCCTGACTTCCAGGCAATGGGAATATTTCTGTTACTGGAAATCCTGACGTGATACAGCAAAACGGTTATGATTTTTGAAATCAGCGTACCCAAATTAGTCTAAATCACTTTACACATCTCCAGTAAAAAATTTTTGTTGTTCAGTGTATTCGGCGGCACGTGATCGCGCTGGACCAATCATGTTGGGCGATTTACCTCGAGGTGCACATCGACTCGGCGGCACGTGATCTCGCTGGACCAATCATGTTGGGTGATTTACCTCGAGGTGCACGTCTTCGACTCGACGGCACGTGATCGCGCTGGACCAATCATGTTGGGTGATTTACCTCGAGGTGCACTTATACTCGGCGGCACGTGATCGCGCTGGACCAATCATGTTGGGTGATTTACCTCGAGGTGCACGTTTTCTACTCAGCGGCACGTGATCGCGCTGGACCAATCATGTTGGGTGATTTACCTCGAGGTGCACGTCTTCTACTCGGCGGCACGTGATCGCGCTGGACCAATCATGTTGGGTGATTTACCTCGAGGTGCACGTCTTCTCCTCAGCGGCACGTGATCGCGCTGGACCAATCATGTTGGGTGATTTACCTCGAGGTGCACATCTTCTACTCGGCGGCACGTGATCGCGCTGGACCAATCATGTTGGGTGATTTACCTCGAGGTGCACATCTTCTTCTCGGCGGCACGTGATCTCGCTGGACCAATCATGTTGGGCGATTTCTGCTGTTTCCTGCATCGTGAAACTGACACAGAGCAGCAAAAACGCAAAGCCAAATGCCTAAAGCATTTTTAATTCCGTTCTAGTGGAGTTTTTCTGTAATTTCTATAATTTTGAAGCATTCATGATGAAATAAATGAATAAATGAATTTTTGTAAATTTCATTGAAATCCTGACTTCTCGGCAATGGGAATATTTCTGTTACTGGAAATCCTGACGTGATACAGCAAAACGGTTATGATTTTTGAAATCAGCGTACCCAAATTAGTCTAAATCACTTTACACATCTCCAGTAAAAAAATTTTGTTGTTCAGTGTATTCGGCGGCACGTGATCGCGCTGGACCAATCATGTTGGGTGATTTACCTCGAGGTGCACATCGACTCGGCGGCACGTGATCGCGCTGGACCAATCATGTTGGGTGATTTACCTCAAGGTGCACGTCTTCGACTCGGCGGCACGTGATCGCGCTGGACCAATCATGTTCGGTGATTTACCTCGAGGTGCACAACTCATATTCGGCGTCACGTGATCGCGCTGGACCAATCAGGTTGGGCGATTTACCTCGCGGTGCACATCGACTCGGCGGCACGTGATCGCGCTGGACCAATCATGTTGGGTGATTTACCTCGAGGTGCACAACTCATATTCGGCGGCACGTGATCGCGCTGGACCAATCATGTTGGGTGATTTACCTCGAGGTGCACTTTTACTCGGCGGCACGTGATCGCGCTGGACCAATCATGTTGGGTGATTTACCTCGAGGTGCACAACTCATATTCGGCGGCACGTGATCGCGCTGGACCAATCATGTTGGGTGATTTACCTCGAGGTGCAAGTCTTCTACTCAGCGGCACGTGATCGCGCTGGACCAATCATGTTGGGTGATTTACCTCGAGGTGCACGTCTTCTACTCGGCGGCACGTGATCGCGCTGGACCATTCATGTTGGGTGATTTTCCTCGAGGTGCATGTCTTCTACTCAGCGGCACGTGATCGCGCTGGACCAATCATGTTGGGTGATTTACCTCGAGGTGCACATCCTCTACTCGGCGGCACGTGATCTCGCTGGACCAATCATGTTGGGCGATTTCTGCTGTTTCCTGCATCGTGAAACTGACACAGAGCAGCACAAACGCAAAGCCAAATGCCTAAAGCATTTTTAATTCCGTTCTAGTGGAGTTTTTCTGTAATTTCTATAATTTTGAAGCATTCATGATGAAATAAATGAATAAATGAATTTTTGTAAATTTCATTGAAATCCTGACTTCTCGGCAATGGGAATATTTCTGTTACTGGAAATCCTGACGTGCTACAGCAAAACGGTTATGATTTTTGAAATCAGCGTACCCAAATTAGTCTAAATCACTTTACACATCTCCAGTAAAAAATTTTTGTTGTTCAGTGTATTCGGCGGCACGTGATCGCGCTGGACCAATCATGTTGGGCGATTTACCTCGAGGTGCACATCGACTCGACGGCACGTGATCTCGCTGGACCAATCATGTTGGGTGATTTACCTCGAGGTGCACGTCTTCTACTCGGCGGCACGTGATCGCGCTGGACCAATCATGTTCGGTGATTTTACTCGAGGTGCACATATTCAGCGGCACGTGATCTCGCTGGACCAATCATGTTGGGTGATTTACCTCGAGGTGCACGTCTTCTGCTCGGCGGCACGTGATCGCGCTGGACCAATCATGTTGGGTGATTAACCTCGAGGTGCACATCTTCTACTCGGCGGCACGTGATCGCGCTGGACCAATCATGGGTGATTTACCTCGAGGTGCACAACTCATATTCGGCGGCACGTGATCGCGCTGGACCAATCATGTTGGGCGATTTACCTCGAGGTGCACATCTACTCGGCGGCACGTGATCGCGCTGGACCAATCATGTTGGGTGATTTACCTCGAGGTGCACAACTCATATTCGGCGGCACGTGATCGCGCTGGACCAATCATGTTGGATGATTTACCTCGAGGTGCACTTTTACTCGGCGGCACGTGATCGCGCTGGACCAATCATGATGGTGATTTACCTCGAGGTGCAAGTCTTCTACTCAGCGGCACGTGATCGCGCTGGACCAATCATGTTGGGTGATTTACCTCGAGGTGCACGTCTTCTACTCGGCGGCACGTGATCGCGCTGGACCAATCATGTTGGGTGATTTACCTCGAGGTGCACGTCTTCTACTCGGCGGCACGTGATCGCGCTGGACCAATCATGTTGGGTGATTTACCTCGAGGTGCAAGTCTTCTCCTCAGCGGCACGTGATCGCGCTGGACCAATCATGTTGGGTGATTTACCTCGAGGTGCACATCTTCTACTCGGCGGCACGTGATCGCGCTGGACCAATCATGTTGGGTGATTTACCTCGAGGTGCACATCCTCTACTCGGCGGCACGTGATCTCGCTGGACCAATCATGTTGGGCGATTTCTGCTGTTTCCTGCATCGTGAAACTGACACAGAGCAGCACAAACGCAAAGCCAAATGCCTAAAGCATTTTTAATTCCGTTCTAGTGGAGTTTTTCTGTAATTTCTATAATTTTGAAGCATTCATGATGAAATAAATGAATAAATGAATTTTTGTAAATTTCATTGAAATCCTGACTTCTCGGCAATGGGAATATTTCTGTTACTGGAAATCCTGACGTGATACAGCAAAACGGTTATGATTTTTGAAATCAGCGTACCCAAATTAGTCTAAATCACTTTACACATCTCCAGTAAAAAAATTTGTTGTTCAGTGTATTCGGCGGCACGTGATCGCGCTGGACCAATCATGTTGGGCGATTTACCTCGAAGTGCACATCGACTCGGCGGCACGTGATCTCGCTGGACCAATCATGTTGGGTGATTTACCTCGAGGTGCACGTCTTCTACTCGGCGGCACGTGATCGCGCTGGACCAATCATGTTCGGTGATTTTACTCGAGGTGCACATATTCAGCGGCACGTGATCTCGCTGGACCAATCATGTTGGGTGATTTACCTCGAGGTGCACGTCTTCTGCTCGGCGGCACGTGATCGCGCTGGACCAATCATGTTGGGTGATTAACCTCGAGGTGCACATCGTCTACTCGGCGGCACGTGATCGCGCTGGACCAATCATGGGTGATTTACCTCGAGGTGCACAACTCATATTCGGCGTCACGTGATCGCGCTGGACCAATCATGTTGGGCGATTTATCTCGAGGTTCACATCGACTCGGCGGCACGTGATCGCGCTGGACCAATCATGTTGGGTGATTTACCTCGAGGTGCACAACTTATATTCGGCGGCACGTGATCGCGCTGGACCAATCATGTTGGGCGATTTACCTCGAAGTGCACATCGACTCGGCGGCACGTGATCTCGCTGGACCAATCATGTTGGGTGATTTACCTCGAGGTGCACGTCTTCTGCTCGGCGGCACGTGATCGCGCTGGACCAATCATGTTGGGTGATTAACCTCGAGGTGCACATCTTCTACTCGGCGGCACGTGATCTCGCTGGACCAATCATGTTGGGTGATTTACCTCAAGGTGCACGTCTTCGACTCGGCGGCACGTGATCGCGCTGGACCAATCATGTTCGGTGATTTAACTCGAGGTGCACATATTCAGCGGCACGTGATCGCGCTGGACCAATCATGTTGGGCGATTTACCTCGAGGTGCACAACTCATATTCGGCGGCACGTGATCTCGCTGGACCAATCATGTTGGGTGATTTACCTCAAGGTGCACGTCTTCGACTCGGCGGCACGTGATCGCGCTGGACCAATCATGTTCGGTGATTTTACTCGAGGTGCACATATTCAGCGGCACGTGATCACGCTGGACCAATCATGTTGGGTGATTTACCTCGAGGTGCACGTCTTCTGCTCGGCGGCACGTGATCGCGCTGGACCAATCATGTTGGGTGATTAACCTCGAGGTGCACATCTTCTACTCGGCGGCACGTGATCGCGCTGGACCAATCATGGGTGATTTACCTCGAGGTGCACAACTCATATTCGGCGTCACGTGATCGCGCTGGACCAATCATGTTGGGCGATTTACCTCGAGGTGCACATCGACTCGGCGGCACGTGATCGCGCTGGACCAAACATGTTGGGTGATTTACCTCGAGGTGCACGACTCATATTCGGCGGCACGTGATCGCGCTGGACCAATCATGTTGGGTGATTTACCTCGAGGTGCACGTCTTCTACTCGGCGGCACGTGATCGCGCTGGACCATTCATGTTGGGTGATTTTCCTCGAGGTGCATGTCTTCTACTCAGCGGCACGTGATCGCGCTGGACCAATCATGTTGGGTGATTTACCTCGAGGTGCACATCTTCTACTCGGCGGCACGTGATCGCGCTGGACCAATCATGTTGGGTGATTTACCTCGAGGTGCACATCCTCTACTCGGCGGCACGTGATCTCGCTGGACCAATCATGTTGGGCGATTTCTGCTGTTTCCTGCATCGTGAAACTGACACAGAGCAGCACAAACGCAAAGCCAAATGCCTAAAGCATTTTTAATTCCGTTCTAGTGGAGTTTTTCTGTAATTTCTATAATTTTGAAGCATTCATGATGAAATAAATGAATAAATGAATTTTTGTAAATTTCATTGAAATCCTGACTTCTCGGCAATGGGAATATTTCTGTTACTGGAAATCCTGACGTGATACAGCAAAACGGTTATGATTTTTGAAATCAGCGTACCCAAATTAGTCTAAATCACTTTACACATCTCCAGTAAAAAATTTTTGTTGTTCAGTGTATTCGGCGGCACGTGTTCGCGCTGGACCAATCATGTTGGGCGATTTACCTCGAGGTGCACATCAACTCGGCGGCACGTGATCTCGCTGGACCAATCATGTTGGGTGATTTACCTCGAGGTGCACGTCTTCCACTCGGCGGCACGTGATCGCGCTGGACCAATCATGTTCGGTGATTTAACTCGAGGTGCACATATTCAGCGGCACGTGATCGCGCTGGACCAATCATGTTGGGTGATTTACCTCGAGGCGCACGTCTCTGCTCGGCGGTACGTGATCGCGCTGGACCAATCATGTTGGGTGATTAACCTCGAGGTGCACATCTTCTACTCGGCGGCACGTGATCGCGCTGGACCAATCATGGGTGATTTACCTCGAGGTGCACGTCTTCTACTCGGCGGCACGTGATCGCGCTGGACCAATCATGTTGGGTGATTTACCTCGAGGTGCACAACTCATATTCCGCGGCACGTGATCGCGCTGGACCAATCATGTTGGGTGATTTACCTCGAGGTGCACTTTTACTCGGCGGCACGTGATCGCGCTGGACCAATCATGATGGTGATTTACCTCGAGGTGCAAGTCTTCTACTCAGCGGCACGTGATCGCGCTGGACCAATCATGTTGGGTGATTTACCTCGAGGTGCAAGTCTTCTACTCAGCGGCACGTGATCGCGCTGGACCAATCATGTTGGGTGATTTACCTCGAGGTGCACATCTTCTACTCGGCGGCACGTGATCGCGCTGGACCAATCATGTTGGGTGATTTACCTCGAGGTGCACGTCTTCTACTCGGCGGCACGTGATCGCGCTGGACCAATCATGTTGGGTGATTTACCTCGAGGTGCAAGTCTTCTCCTCAGCGGCACGTGATCGCGCTGGACCAATCATGTTGGGTGATTTACCTCGAGGTGCACATCTTCTACTCGGCGGCACGTGATCGCGCTGGACCAATCATGTTGGGTGATTTACCTCGAGGTGCACATCTTCTTCTCGGCGGCACGTGATCTCGCTGGACCAATCATGTTGGGCGATTTCTGCTGTTTCCTGCATCGTGAAACTGACACAGAGCAGCACAAACGCAAAGCCAAATGCCTAAAGCATTTTTAATTCCGTTCTAGTGGAGTTTTTCTGTAATTTCTATAATTTTGAAGCATTCATGATGAAATAAATGAATAAATGAATTTTTGTAAATTTCATTGAAATCCTGACTTCTCGGCAATGGGAATATTTCTGTTACTGGAAATCCTGACGTGATACAGCAAAACGGTTATGATTTTTGAAATCAGCGTACCCAAATTAGTCTAAATCACTTTACACATCTCCAGTAAAAAATTTTTGTTGTTCAGTGTATTCGGCGGCACGTGATCGCGCTGGACCAATCATGTTGGGCGATTTACCTCGAGGTGCACATCGACTCGGCGGCACGTGATCTCGCTGGACCAATCATGTTGGGTGATTTACCTCGAGGTGCACGTCTTCTACTCGGCGGCACGTGATCGCGCTGGACCAATCATGTTCGGTGATTTTACTCGAGGTGCACATATTCAGCGGCACGTGATCGCGCTGGACCAATCATGTTGGGTGATTTACCTCGAGGTGCACGTCTTCTGCTCGGCGGCACGTGATCGCGCTGGACCAATCATGTTGGGTGATTAACCTCGAGGTGCACATCTTCTACTCGGCGGCACGTGATCGCGCTGGACCAATCATGTTGGGTGATTTACCTCGAGGTGCACAACTCATATTCGGCGGCACGTGATCGCGCTGGACCAATCATGTTGGGCGATTTACCTCGAGGTGCACATCGACTCGGCGGCACGTGATCGCGCTGGACCAAACATGTTGGGTGATTTACCTCGAGGTGCACGACTCATATTCGGCGGCACGTGATCGCGCTGGACCAATCATGTTGGGTGATTTACCTCGAGGTGCAATCTTCTACACGGCGGCACGTGATCGCGCTGGACCAATCATGGGTGATTTACCTCGAGGTGCACAACTCATATTCGGCGTCACGTGATCGCGCTGGACCAATCATGTTGGGTGATTTACCTCGAGGTGCACGTCTTCTACACGGCGGCACGTGATCGCGCTGGACCAATCATGATGGTGATTTACCTCGAGGTGCAAGTCTTCTACTCAGCGGCACGTGATCGCGCTGGACCAATCATGTTGGGTGATTTACCTCGAGGTGCACATCGACTCGGCGGCACGTGATCGCGCTGGACCAAACATGTTGGGTGATTTACCTCGAGGTGCACGACTCATATTCGGCGGCACGTGATCGCGCTGGACCAATCATGTTGGGTGATTTACCTCGAGGTGCACGTCTTCCACTCGGCGGCATGTGATCGCGCTGGACCAATCATGTTCGGTGATTTAACTCGAGGTGCACGTCTTCTACACGGCGGCACGTGATCGCGCTGGACCAATCATGTTGGGTGATTTACCTCGAGGTGCAAGTCTTCTACTCAGCGGCACGTGATCGCGCTGGACCAATCATGTTGGGTGATTTACCTCGAGGTGCACATCTTCTACTCGGCGGCACGTGATCTCGCTGGACCAATCATGTTGGGCGATTTCTGCTGTTTCCTGCATCGTGAAACTGACACAGAGCAGCACAAACGCAAAGCCAAATGCCTAAAGCATTTTTAATTCCGTTCTAGTGGAGTTTTTTCTGTAATTTCTATAATTTTGAAGCATTCATGATGAAATAAATGAATTTTTGTAAATTTCATTGAAATCCTGACTTCTCGGCAATGGGAATATTTCTGTTACTGGAAATCCTGACGTGATACAGCAAAACGGTTATGATTTTTGAAATCAGCGTACCCAAATTAGTCTAAATCACTTTACACATCTCCAGTAAAAAAATTTTGTTGTTCAGTGTATTCGGCGGCACGTGATCGCGCTGGACCAATCATGTTGGGTGATTAACCTCGAGGTGCACATCTTCTACTCGGCGGCACGTGATCGCGCTGGACCAATCATGGGTGATTTACCTCGAGGTGCACAACTCATATTCGGCGTCACGTGATCGCGCTGGACCAATCATGTTGGGCGATTTACCTCGAGGTGCACATCGACTCGGCGGCACGTGATCGCGCTGGACCAATCATGTTGGGTGATTTACCTCGAGGTGCACAACTCATATTCGGCGGCACGTGATCGCGCTGGACCAATCATGTTGGGTGATTTACCTCGAGGTGCACTTTTACTCGGCGGCACGTGATCGCGCTGGACCAATCATGATGGTGATTTACCTCGAGGTGCAAGTCTTCTACTCAGCGGCACGTGATCGCGCTGGACCAATCATGTTGGGTGATTTACCTCGAGGTGCAAGTCTTCTACTCAGCGGCACGTGATCGCGCTGGACCAATCATGTTGGGTGATTTACCTCGAGGTGCACATCTTCTACTCGGCGGCACGTGATCGCGCTGGACCAATCATGTTGGGTGATTTACCTCGAGGTGCACATCTTCTTCTCGGCGGCACGTGATCTCGCTGGACCAATCATGTTGGGCGATTTCTGCTGTTTCCTGCATCGTGAAACTGACACAGAGCAGCACAAACGCAAAGCCAAATGCCTAAAGCATTTTTAATTCCGTTCTAGTGGAGTTTTTCTGTAATTTCTATAATTTTGAAGCATTCATGATGAAATAAATGAATAAATGAATTTTTGTAAATTTCATTGAAATCCTGACTTCCAGGCAATGGGAATATTTCTGTTACTGGAAATCCTGACGTGATACAGCAAAACGGTTATGATTTTTGAAATCAGCGTACCCAAATTAGTCTAAATCACTTTACACATCTCCAGTAAAAAATTTTTGTTGTTCAGTGTATTCGGCGGCACGTGATCGCGCTGGACCAATCATGTTGGGCGATTTACCTCGAGGTGCACATCGACTCGGCGGCACGTGATCTCGCTGGACCAATCATGTTGGGTGATTTACCTCGAGGTGCACGTCTTCGACTCGGCGGCACGTGATCGCGCTGGACCAATCATGTTCGGTGATTTAACTCGAGGTGCACATCTTCTACACGGCGGCACGTGATCGCGCTGGACCAATCATGTTGGGTGATTAACCTCGAGGTGCACATCTTCTACTCGGCGGCACGTGATCGCGCTGGACCAATCATGGGTGATTTACCTCGAGGTGCACAACTCATATTCGGCGGCACGTGATCGCGCTGGACCAATCATGTTGGGTGATTTACCTCGAGGTGCACGTCTTCTACTCGGCGTCACGTGATCGCGCTGGACCAATCATGTTGGGCGATTTACCTCGAGGTGCACATCGACTCGGCGGCACGTGATCGCGCTGGACCAATCATGTTGGGTGATTTACCTCGAGGTGCACAACTCATATTCGGCGGCACGTGATCGCGCTGGACCAATCATGTTGGGTGATTTACCTCGAGGTGCACTTTTACTCGGCGGCACGTGATCGCGCTGGACCAATCATGTTGGGTGATTTACCTCGAGGTGCAAGTCTTCTACTCAGCGGCACGTGATCTCGCTGGACCAATCATGTTGGGTGATTTACCTCGAGGTGCACGTCTTCTGCTCGGCGGCACGTGATCGCGCTGGACCAATCATGTTGGGTGATTAACCTCGAGGTGCACATCTTCTACTCGGCGGCACGTGATCGCGCTGGACCAATCATGGGTGATTTACCTCGAGGTGCACAACTCATATTCGGCGGCACGTGATCGCGCTGGACCAATCATGTTGGGCGATTTCTGCTGTTTCCTGCATCGTGAAACTGACACAGAGCAGCACAAACGCAAAGCCAAATGACTAAAGCATTTTTAATTCCGTTCTAGTGGAGTTTTTTCTGTAATTTCTATAATTTTGAAGCATTCATGATGAAATAAATGAATAAATGAATTTTTGTAAATTTCATTGAAATCCTGACTTCTCGGCAATGGGAATATTTCTGTTACTGGAAATCCTGACGTGCTACAGCAAAACGGTTATGATTTTTGAAATCAGCGTACCCAAATTAGTCTAAATCACTTTACACATCTCCAGTAAAAAATTTTTGTTGTTCAGTGTATTCGGCGTCACGTGATCGCGCTGGACCAATCATGTTGGGTGATTTACCTCGAGGTGCACGTCTTCTCCACGGCGGCACGTGATCGCGCTGGACCAATCATGGGTGATTTACCTCGAGGTGCACAACTCATATTCGGCGTCACGTGATCGCGCTGGACCAATCATGGGTGATTTACCTCGAGGTGCACAACTCATATTCGGCGTCACGTGATCGCGCTGGACCAATCATGTTCGGTGATTTAACTCGAGGTGCACGTCTTCTGCTCGGCGTCACGTGATCGCGCTGGACCAATCATGTTGGACGATTTACCTCGAGGTGCACATCGACTCGGCGGCACGTGATCGCGCTGGACCAATCATGTTGGGTGATTTACCTCGAGGTGCACAACTCATATTCCGCGGCACGTGATCGCGCTGGACCAATCATGTTGGGTGATTTACCTCGAGGTGCACTTTTACTCGGCGGCACGTGATCGCGCTGGACCAATCATGATGGTGATTTACCTCGAGGTGCAAGTCTTCTTCTCAGCGGCACGTGATCGCGCTGGACCAATCATGTTGGGTGATTTACCTCGAGGTGCAAGTCTTCTACTCAGCGGCACGTGATCGCGCTGGACCAATCATGTTGGGTGATTTACCTCGAGGTGCACTTTTACTCGGCGGCACGTGATCGCGCTGGACCAATCATGATGGTGATTTACCTCGAGGTGCAAGTCTTCTACTCAGTGGCACGTGATCGCGCTGGACCAATCATGTTGGGTGATTTACCTCGAGGTGCAAGTCTTCTTCTCAGCGGCACGTGATCGCGCTGGACCAATCATGTTGGATGATTTACCTCGAGGTGCACGTCTTCTACTCGGCGGCACGTGATCGCGCTGGACCATTCATGTTGGGTGATTTACCTCGAGGTGCATGTCTTCTACTCAGCGGCACGTGATCGCGCTGGACCAATCATGTTGGGTGATTTACCAACATGTTGGGTTGGGTCGTGGAGGGGTACGGTCATGTGACCATGAGGTTCTGTTTGAGGGACACAGGGATTACTTTGTTTACGACTTGATGACTAACATGTTTCGGTGAAACCACAATAAAAGGAGCTTGGTTTAAAATTGATCTCCTGTCCAAAATGACCTCTGGTCTGAGATTGGTCTTTCCAACATCATGTGATACGGACCCTGACAAAGACCTTTGAGCCATCAGGCTCAACAAATCATGTGCTATGGATGCCAACATATGGTGGTTGTTTGTTCGTGCTCTGTCCTCTTTAGATACTGAGTCAAACCACAATGGATTATAAATATGGTGAGAAGGGGAAGGTCGGGCTTTGTAATTGGCTGAAGGACGGCAGGTGAGTCAAACCAGAATGGATTATAAATAGGGTGAGAAGGGGAGGGTCGGGCGTTGTGATTGGCTGAAGGATGGCAGGTGAGTCAAACCAGAATGGATTATAAATAGGGTGAGAATGGGAGGGTCGGGTGTTGTGATTGGCTGAAGGATGGCAGGTGAGTCAAACCAGAATGGATTATAAATAGGGTGAGAAGGGGAGGGTCGGGCGTTGTGATTGGCTGAAGGACGGCAGGTGAGTCAAACCAGAATGGATTATAAATAGGGTGAGAAGGGGAGGGTCGGGCGTTGTGATTGGCTGAAGGATGGCAGGTGAGTCAAACCAGAATGGATTATAAATAGGGTGAGAAGGGGAACGTCGGGCTTTGTAATTGGCTGAAGGATGGCAGGTGAGTCAAACCAGAATGGATTATAAATAGGGTGAGAAGGGGAGGGTCGGGCGTTGTGATTGGCTGAAGGATGGCAGGTGAGTCAAACCAGAATGGATTATAAATAGGGTGAGAATGGGAGGGTCGGGTGTTGTGATTGGCTGAAGGATGGCAGGTGAGTAAAACCAGAATGGATTATAAATAGGGTGAGAAGGGGAGGGTCGGGCGTTGTGATTGGCTGAAGGATGGCAGGTGAGTCAAACCAGAATGGATTATAAATATGGTGAGAAGGGGAGGGTCGGGCGTTGTGATTGGCTGAAGGACGGCAGGTGAGTCAAACCAGAATGGATTATAAATAGGGTGAGAAGGGGAGGGTCGGGCGTTGTGATTGGCTGAAGGACGGCAGGTGAGTCAAACCAGAATGGATTATAAATAGGGTGAGAAGGGGAGGGTCGGGCGTTGTGATTGGCTGAAGGATGGCAGGTGAGTCAAACCAGAATGGATTATAAATAGGGTGAGAAGGGGAGGGTCGGGCGTTGTGATTGGCTGAAGGACGGCAGGTGAGTCAAACCAGAATGGATTATAAATAGGGTGAGAATGGGAGGGTCGGGCGTTGTGATTGGCTGAAGGATGGCAGGTGAGTCAAACCAGAATGGATTATAAATAGGGTGAGAATGGGAGGGTCGGGTGTTGTGATTGGCTGAAGGACGGCAGGTGAGTAAAACCAGAATGGATTATAAATAGGGTGAGAATGGGAGGGTCGGGTGTTGTGATTGGCTGAAGGATGGCAGGTGAGTCAAACCAGAATGGATTATAAATATGGTGAGAAGGGGAGGGTCGGGCATTGTGATTGGCTGAAGGATGGCAGGTGAGTCAAACCAGAATGGATTATAAATAGGGTGAGAATGGGAGGGTCGGGCGTTGTGATTGGCTGAAGGATGGCAGGTGAGTCAAACCAGAATGGATTATAAATAGGGTGAGAATGGGAGGGTCGGGCGTTGTGATTGGCTGAAGGATGGCAGGTGAGTCAAACCAGAATGGATTATAAATAGGGTGAGAATGGGAGGGTCGGGCGTTGTGATTGGCTGAAGGATGGCAGGTGAGTGAAACCAGAATGGATTATAAATAGGGTGAGAATGGGAGGGTCGGGCGTTGTGATTGGCTGAAGGATGGCAGGTGAGTCAAACCAGAATGGATTATAAATATGTTGAGAAGGGGAGGGTCGGGCTTTGTAATTGGCCGAAGGATGGCAGGTGAGTCAAGCCAGAATGGATTATAAATATGGTGAGAAGGGGAGGGTCGGGCATTGTGATTGGCTGAAGGATGGCAGGTGAGTCAAACCAGAATGGATTATAAATAGGGTGAGAATGGGAGGGTCGGGCGTTGTGATTGGCTGAAGGACGGCAGGTGAGTCAAACCAGAATGGATTATAAATAGGGTGAGAAGGGGAGGGTCGGGCGTTGTGATTGGCTGAAGGACGGCAGGTGAGTCAAACCAGAATGGATTATAAATAGGGTGAGAAGGGGAGGGTCGGGCGCTGTGATTGGCTGAAGGAGGGCAGGTGAGTCAAACCAGAATGGATTATAAATATGGTGAGAAGGGGAGGGTCGGGCGTTGTGATTGGCTGAAGGACGGCAGGTGAGTCAAACCAGAATGGATTATAAATATGGTGAGAAGGGGAGGGTCGGGCTTTGTGATTGGCTGAAGGACGGCAGGTGAGTCAAACCAGAATGGATTATAAATATGGTGAGAAGGGGAAGGTCGGGCGTTGTGATTGGCTGAAGGATGGCAGGTGAGTCAAGCCAGAATGGATTATAAATATGGTGAGAAGGGGAGGGTCGGGCGTTGTGATTGGCTGAAGGATGGCAGGTGAGTCAAACCAGAATGGATTATAAATAGGGTGAGAAGGGGAGGGTCGGGCGTTGTGATTGGCTGCACGAACAGTTTCCCCATTGAGCTTGGTGTGTGCTGTGCTGAAAAGGTGAAGTGCCAAACATTGGAACTTCAGTTTCAGGTGTGTGTTTGTGTGTATTTTAATTGTGTCTCTCTCCGTGTCCTATTTGTTTTTGTGTCTATCCGTCTGATGACATCCTGTCTGTGTGTCTGTGTCTACGTGTCTTGTTTGCGTGTCTTGTCTCCGTGTGTTTCTGTGTCAGTGTTTAGCTGGTGTTTGTGAGTGTGTAGTGTGTGAATACGAGTGTGGGTGTGAGCAGTATTCGGATGTATTCACCTGAATGTTGGAGCATACACCGTGTAGTGAACATGGGTTTGGGCCAAGGAAACGAGAGGAACCCGTTGGCACAAGTTTCTCTCAAAAACCGAGAACCAAGTCGGGATGAAGGAGGGGACCCTGCGACTCAATATTGAGGAGTGAAAAGACCATTTGTTGGGAATTGTTCTGAATTTGGGAAATGAAACCAGAAGTGAAAATAATTGTTTCAGGCTCAGGAGGAACAGGAGCCCACTTGAGAATCCAGGGCAGTGTGTGGTCCAGAAACAAGGGTGAGGAGTGAGGACCAATAATCAGAAACGTTCTCTCTCTGTATCCAGGTGCACGGGCCAGTCTCTGGTTGGGGACAACACTGTGAGGGCAGCTCCTTCGGTAACAGGTATTGAGAGCAAAATGAGTGCTTTTGGGAATTTATGATAAACACACAAGGTTCAAGACCCAAAGCTGTAGTTTACATGGTGGCCCCTCATACACACGTAAGCACACCGATGTTGAACAAGAGTGTCGCCGGATGGAATACAATGGCTGAACTCAGAGAACACGGGTTGCTTCGAGCAACAGGGGTGAGTAGACCTATATCAGGCTGTGGAACTCAGGTAATTAGGCACAACTGAGTCCGGTATGGAAGTATTAAGTGGTGGAGTTTGGGTGATCCATGTCCAGGGTGATGTTGTTTCCCTGTCCGTAAATGGCTGCCCCTTCCATCTCGAGAAAGGGAATCTGTGCAGGGTGCTGATCTGCTCGGTCTGTATATGTGGCAAGGTGAAAATGCATGGGGGTGGTGGTGCCTTCAACAATCACGATTCCTCCAAGCTGCTGAGTGGACACCCTAACCCTCACGGACTAACCCAAGCAAAGAAGCCTCCACGATCTGGTGGAGGTACCGAGGTATCAGGTAGAGCATGGTGTTTAGACGCACGCTGTGAGTCGAGTGTCGGTGAGATGATTGAATGTGCAGTAGATGTGGAGACAATGATCTCGTGGTGTGCAACACATCTTGAGCGATCCACAGAATCCAAGAGGAGTAAAAATGAAGGATTTGTAAGAATTAAAATTGGTACCAACAAACATAGATGTCATGATCAAGCCAGGTCCCTGTCCTACAATATTTTCTTAACGAACGTCTGTTTACTCCTGTCTATATACTGTACACCAGCAGTCACTGTTGAGAAATCAAGCGGGACTCGATGCTTTGAATAAGGTAATTTCCTGGCGAGGAGAGCGCACTGTGAGCACCTGGGGAGGAGATGCGCACACACACACACACACACACACACACACACACACACACACACACACACACACACACACACACACACACACACACACACACACACACACACACACACACACACTATCGTCTGTCACGATCATCAGCATTCAGATCAATGGGATGCACCTTGCTGAGCAATGGCGATCTCCGCAGCAGATTTCAGGCGATCATCGATAACGACCGCGACACAAAAATCGAAATATTGCGCTCCGTAGTGAGCATGGCCTCTGGTCCATCGGGATGGGTGGCGGCGGGCGAAAGGCAGTGGGGAGGGAGTTCATTTTGGTTAACCGCACACCCATGCAAGGTCGACGGCAGACCCTCCGCGTCGTTTTTGCATAATAATGATGTAGATCGAAGAATCTCTGCATGAAAACCTTAATAGAATAAACTGCTGGACAGAATAACTACGGTGGCGATGTCGATCTGCTATCCTGCGCCATGTTTTCCGGGGAATGGGGGTTTGAGCTCTGCTGGTATTTCCATGGCGCCCCAACTGCGCCCTCTCCCTCAATGTCATTCTCATACACAACTCCCTGGACCGTCGGTTCCTCCTCCATATCGTCATTCTCATACACAACTCCCTGGACCGTCGGTTCCTCCTCCATATCGTCATTCTCATCCAAGCCCACCTGGATGATCTGCTCACCTTGGTCCGACGTCGCTGCACAATTACTTTTTTAACTAAAATTTGCACCCTAATCACTCTCCGTCACAATTTTGAATTTGCACAATCCTGACTCCCGATGTTACGAAGTCACGGGGTTCGAAAAATCCCACCAAATTGTTCCGGTTCGGGGCTCGCCACAAGGAGAAGCACTCCAGTTTCTCCCGAACACCCTGTCCCGAGGCCACGGACCACAGATAACTCCGCGGCCCAACGGGCTGTAGTTCTTACACAGCCACAGCCGCTTGACTTAGACTACCGGCCTAGCAGGGTTACGCTTCAATGTTTCTGCGAGACCTTTCTCGTGGCACGGCAACCCAACTGGAGACCACACCTGGAGATCATCTGCCGAGCGGAACAGATAGGTGCAGCACCGGCTAACAGAGCAAATCAGGTGAGAGGAAGACAACAAGGACTTGAAAAAAAAAAAGAAGAGTAAAGTGTGGAAAAAAGAAAAGTGAGTGCTGCGCAAGGCTAAACATCCGAGAGAATGCGGAGGAAAGGATGGGGAAGATGGGCAATAGCGATGCGGCGCGATGGGACACGCAGCCACGTCCCTGAGGTGTCCAGGCCCAGTGGGCGAGTCCTCTCCTGCGTCCCAGATATGCCAGCTGCAAGCAACTCTATTTCTGCTGCCCACACCTTCCCCAACCATATCCGGCAGCTCCCGCCGAACCAAACAGTGTTCCGGGCTTTCTACACCGCCCAAAAACTCTTGGTCCCTCTCGGTTTCTTTCTCTTCGCCCACTGAGCTTCCTGCGTCTCCGAGCCTTCTGCTCCTCTTTCTCTTCCTCTCACTCCGATCGTGGATCCACTACGTACCGGGGATCCAGTTTTTGTTGTGGTTATGTTCGTTGCCATGGTTTCAAACATCGTTCCTCCATGCCAATAATAATTCATCGTCGTCCGTTTCTCTTGAACTAAGCGGAGAGGCCACACGTAACTCGGTCACATTTATCGGAGCTGGATTTCCAACATTATTTCTGTAGTGTCGTGGCCGAGGTGCGAACAGGCAGACACGAGCCGGAGGGTAACACAGCTCCACTTTATTGCCTCGAGCGAGAGGGTGGGCGTAGGATGCCCGTAACTCCGCTTTAGTACGCACTCGATGCACCTTACAGGCACACGACATACAGGACACTGCTAATGATACCACATGCTGCTAACTGGTGCTACAAGCCTCGAGCGGGCGCGAACAGCTATATGCATTGCAGACACTATCACACCACTATCACAACTCCTCCACGTCCCCACAACGCTCCATGCCAATACGCCACAATTTTCACACATATTCGGTACACAGATATAATTGTTACAATAATTCTTCTTTGAAGCAGCGTTTGTTCATTCGGTTCAATCACATGTTTCATGCAGCGCTTGCGGCCCAAGCGGAGTAATGCGCGACAGTAATTTGTGGTTTTTTTTATTTTTATTTTTTAATATTTTTGGATTGTTCCTCGTACCAACAGCACGATTGTTTTTTTTCCTGATGATTTGTAAACTTTGCTGAGAATGGCGAAAAAAAACCTTATATTTTAGAGAAAGAACGAACAAGGGCAAGGAGGTGGAAATCCCTCCATTTCTTGTTCCTGAGGTACTGCCGACTTGGACAGGCATCGCGGGGGTGGTTTTCCCGCCGTTTTTAGCGAGTGAAGAAGGTGGCGAGTGTCATGGTTACCCCTCGCCTGAAGGAGAGGACATTTGTTTGTTTGTCTGTCTGTTTGTCCGCACAGAACTTTAGTGTTTTTCTCCACAGCCGCTTGTCGGAGTGAGACGAAATTTTCACCATCGGTACCACAACTCGTGTGGAATGCTTTAATCTAGCTATGACGTCATAGATCACGTGGTGTGGCAACCATGTTGGAACAAGGACAAATGTGTCCAAGAGCAGCGTCCTAAAGGTTTTGTCGGCAAAAAAAAAACATTAAAATTTTTTTTAAAAAAACAACTTCCGATATTTCGTCACGTGCCTTGATTAAGCCAACAGCGAAACCCGTCATACTGTATTTACGTATTTTCGATATATCGTGTATTTACGAAATTACAATATGATAAATGGAATAATCTTTAAATAGTAACGTGAACTTTTCGAAACTTTAAAGCAAATGTCCGAATATATTTAAAAGTTCATGATAGACGCTCTCAAAAGGCACCGTCTATGTGAGGATGTGTACATGTGCTCAGTATTTAAGGAGATCCGGATCTTGTATATACAAGAGCCGAGTCCTCGAGATTAAGGTTTTGTCTTCACAAGAAGAACAACAACAACAACGCTGAGCTCTCTATGAGCAGCGTTCGCTTTGCCAGAGCTGCTAAAAACGTTCAAGCTTGATAGAAAGCAGGTTTTTTTTTTTTTAACCCTTTGCATGCTGCGGTTGCAGATTTTGTGACAAAATAAAAATAATTAATTGAAAAAAAATTTTTGTTTTAATTTTGGTGATTCGTCTGTAACTTGACACCCGAGTTGTGTGTTGTTTTTTGCAAATACCACTTGAAATTCACAGTCCTATGAAAAAAAAAAAAACTAATTAAGCAACAGGGGAGCCATGTGGCCGTAAACAATGGAGCCATAAACAAAGGGTGAACCAAACGTGCTGAAAACCCGATTCGATATGTTGACTAATCGGTCATGAAAAGGAGGTTCTGAGTGAGACAACGTACATAACATGCATAACATGTCTCAAACACAGAACATTTCTGTTACGTCACTCAACAGACGCTAAACAATGCTGTTCGCAGGCTACAAGTCCGTTGATTCCGCAGCACGAAACGTTCACGTGTCTCGAACTCCGACTCCTTGAAGATGGCTCCTCCCTCTCGTTTCACATGCCCCTCCCCTTTTGCATCATCATCTTCCTGACAATCTCTCAAATCCGGCAATACAACAACAACAACAACATCTATCTATAATTCCAACAATCTCTGTGTCGGTCTGTCTGTCTGTCTGTGACCGCTGTTTCTCGACAACCACTGGTCCGATCTAATGGAAACTTACCAGGTATATTTCTGGGGACCTGAGTATGTGCCTTTTCAAGGTTTGATATTAATCGCTCAAGTGCTTCCCAAGTTATGGCCATTTATTTTCCAAACCAATGACAGGACACGGTGCTATGACGTCACAATTGACGTCACAATTGTTCTTTTTTTCTTTTTCGCACATACGTTTTTTGTTGTTTTTTTTGCACGTACGGCCACACACGTACGGGCACGCTCTAGTATCTGGAAACAGCACAACAATTTCTCAAAGTTTTATTTACTTTTTTTCGTTTTCATTTGTTGACTGTGACGCATGACGTCACCTTTATATGCAAATAGCATCCCCACGGAGTAAAAGAGCAGTGTTTCCTGGTTTAGAGAGTCAAGCGATGATAAATGGTGACAAATGCTCTGGGATGATTTTTGACAAATTTTGACGATAAAACTTTTGAGAAACGTTCGCTCATTCACAAGCATCAAATTGCGTCGTGGTATCTCTTTTCATTCATTCTTTATTACGATTTTTATTTGGAACGGTAATTTGTGGACATCCCGCATCCAAATTAAAACGATCCGAATCGAATCCCACCATTCGAAAGACTCGAAAAATACTGATAAATATCACAGGAAGATGTCGAAGAGCGAATTGGAAACCGATCGATTCATGGTGACGATAAATGGTGGACGAGAGGAAGGGACGGTGCGTATGGATGAGGATTGAAGGAATTGGTTGGTTAGATAAAGCTCATGACATCACCCAGCCAATAGAGTCAGACGAGAGCGGTTCCTTGCATATCGGATCGAGTTTTTTTTTGGAAACCTTCAAAAATCTTCTGTGAAGTGGCTGAACAGATCGAACATCACTCCGTGCGTACCCCGATCTCCTTTCCCTTCGCACACCCAGAATTATTACCCATTTTTCTTCCCTTGTATTTTTTTTCTTTCTGACAGATTTCCTCCTCAAAAGCTGTGTTACGAGTACACAATGAAGCGGTGGATGGATGAGGAGGAAAACGTAACCACAACAACCCAGCAGCAGCCTCCTCGAATCGCTCCGGGAGGGGACCTGTTTCCTCGGCCTCAGCATCAAGTTCTTGCTCCTGCTCCTGTTGACGAGCCCATGGCTGATAACATTCATCTAAGTGATGGTATCCAAAGTTACTCCAGCCCTCCGACCGACCAGGTTCCACCGTTTGGCCAAGGATCTCTGGGGCAATATCCAAGTGTACACAGCACTCACCTCCGTGGGTTCCAGCAGTCATCACCGCATCCACGATCATTAACTCACCCCAACAGTGCTCACTCACAAACGCAAGCACAAGGTCGGGGGCAGCAATTCCAGTGTTTGAACACTGACTATACATTGTCCGACTTGGACCAGGAGAAGCGACGATTGGCAAACAACATCCAGGTTTACAATGACTTTGTGAGCACCATGGAGGAATTGGAGTCACGGAGTATTGATGCCGCAGGCATTGTCAGCTACGTCTCAAACTTGTTCAAGGAACATCCCTATTTGCTCAAGGACCTCAACGCCTTTTTGCCTTCCAGTTGCAAGATCAAGGTCCCGCCGAATGATCTGATCGGTGTTTCCACACCAACGCAAGCTGTGCAACTCATGGGGCACGCGACAATTCAGCCTTTGTTCGATAACTTGCACCACGCGCAGTTTTCGCCCACACAACCCCCTGCCTTGCCAAGCAAACCCCTCCCCAGCTCTCCACATCCATTTGAGCAACCACCATCTCTGCCTGGCTTTCCTACCCGGTATCCAGTCCCGTCAAACACCAGTCACATATCTCGCACCACCCAGCACCCTGCACAACCACAGCTGTACGACGCTCAACCCATCGAGGTCAACGATGTTATCAACGATATAAACAAGATTAAACTAGAGGGGGAGGACTCGGTAGAGTGCAAAACCTCCGCCGCCAATACTGCTGGGTCACTTAAGTGAACCTGATATCCTATTCATTGTAGGTCAAAACGGATCAGACTCTACTGAACCACGATTGAATAAACTAAACTAGATCGACGCGCATGTAGAAATGCCCAAAAAATAAAATCGAAATTTTTTTGAAAAAAAAGGTGCAAATTTTCTGGGTTTTTTTTCTGTTACAATTTTTTTTTGGGGGGGGGGTGGAAATCACTTAAAACATGTAGAAATGCAAAAAAAAAATTAAAATATTTTTCAAATAAAATCGAAATTTTTTTGAAAAAAAGTTGCAAATTTTTTTTTTCTCTAACAAATTTATTTATTTTTGGTTAGAAATCACTTAAAACATGAAGAAATGCAAAAACAAAAATTCAAATATTTTTTCAAATTGGCCGCCATAGCGGCCATATTGGACTTTGGACCAAGTCCAAAATCTAATGGCATGATCCTTGGACCATACCTAATCCCCCCACCAAGTTTCGTCGAAATCCGTCCAGGAGTTTTTCCGTAATACTGTTCACAAACAAACAAACAGACAGGGGTGAAAACAGGTTAAAAACGCTTCCAGAACCAGCCTGAGATGTCCGAGTCTTCTTTGGAAATTTTAGACACTTACCAGGAGCGCTGCAACATGAAGGGGTCGCAGGGAAACTACACACCGAAGCTGACTGAACAGCGGGTCCGTGCAGAGATTGCACAACTATTCGAGAACCAGGAAGATCTCGCAGAGTTTGGCAAGTTCATCCCCGATGCAAATGGATCACACTTGTTGGTGAAGACCTGCGAGAATCTTGATTCGGTGCACAATGACCACGGTGAAACTGTGAAGAACCTTCTGATCGGCAGCAGCACCAATATCTGCAACACGAGCGACAGCAAGAGGTTGAATCAGAACGGAGGTCCAATTCGACGCATGTCTGGTCCGGAGTCCACACCTCCGATGAAGAAAAAGCTGATGCCAGGTGGATTTAAGGATTCTTCGAGAGCGGATACCAAGAAGCAGGGGAATCTGAGGGAGAATGCCTTCTTCGAAAAGGTACGCAAACCACTGAAGAGCCATGAATCGTATGAAAACTTCTTGCGCTTCCTCGGGCTGTTCAACCAGAAGATTGTCTCTCGAGTAGAACTTCTTCACTTGGTCCACCCATTCTTGAGGAAGTTTCCTGAACTCTTCACCCGGTTCAAGGCTTTCGTTGGCACCAAAAAATAAGCACTGCTGAAAGACCTTTCCTCAGAAAGCATTGCCACGGAGATCGGCAACACTTCCTGCGAGCAATTGGGACCAAGCTACCTTTCCCTGCTCCAAAAGTTACCAGCAACCAGAGTGCAGCGGACGCACATCACTTTGCCGTGAGGTCTTGAATGACACATTGGTCTCATTTCCATCTTGGTCTGAGAATTCGACGTCCGTGAGCTC
This sequence comes from Eptatretus burgeri, assembly GCF_056783735.1. Taxonomy (NCBI): domain Eukaryota; kingdom Metazoa; phylum Chordata; class Myxini; order Myxiniformes; family Myxinidae; genus Eptatretus; species Eptatretus burgeri. Next base: position 171,057 of record NW_028225126.1, on the reverse strand, counting down.
AAAGAAGACTCTGTATGAGGGAGGTATGTACCGCTGTGAAGATGAACGTTTTGAGTTGGACTATGTGCTGCAAACGAACCTGGCAATGATCCGTGTGCTGGAAGACGTTCAGCAAAAGATGTCCCGCATGTCCGAAGAGGACAAAAGTCGTTTCCATCTCGACTCCTGCTTGGGGGGCTCCTCAGAGGTGGTCCATCGCAAAGCTGTTCAGCGGTTATATGGGGAAAAAGCCAGTGACATAATTGATGGACTCATGAGAATTCCTGCGGTGGCCGTGCCTATTGTACTAAAAAGGTTGAAGAGCAAGGATGACGAATGGAGCGACGCACAGCGTAGACTCAACAAGGTCTGGCACGAGCAGCATGAGAAATATCATCTCAAGTCACTTGATCATCAGGGCATCAACTTCAAAAAGACTGACACCGAGGCTTTGCGTTCCAAAAGCCTTCTCAATGAGATTGAAACAATATTCAATGAGCAGCAGCAACAGGTTGCAGAGGGCAATCCTCCACCACCTGGACCACATCTTTCTTTTGAATACGAGAACAAGCAGGTCCTCGAGGATGCAGCTTCACTCATCATCCATCATGTCATTCGACAGAGTGGCTTACAAGCAGAAGACAAGCGCAAGATCAAGAAGATTTTCCACCATCTCCTACCAGACCTGTTCTTCTTGTCATGGGGGGAGCTTGGTGATGTTGAGGAAGGCAGTGGAAATGGAGAGGACGAGGCAGAGGAAATTGAATTGGATCATGGTAAAACCGATGGCCAAGACGACTGTGATCCAAGGAAGGGGAAGGTTGAAAACAGTCCTACGAAGAACAAGTTGTTCCCGACTACACAGGCACACAAACTGGAAGGCATGGACCTCGTTTACAACCTTTTCTTTGTGAATAACAATTGGTACATCCTGCTCAGGCTTCACCAGATCCTCTGCCAGCGCCTGCTACATATGTACCAACAGGCTGAGCGACGGATAGAGGAAGAGAGACGGGAACATGAACGAGACACGGAGCTGCTGGGACCTGGAAGAGAAGGCAAGGACAGTCCAGCGTTACGCCTGCGTCTCAAGAAGAGAAGTGAGCATGATGTGGAGGATTACTACCCAGAATTCTTGGACATGGTGAGGAACTTGCTGGATGGATATATGGAGTCGAGTGCCTTTGAAGACAAGCTGAGGGAGATGTTCACAATCCACGCTCACACCTGTTTCACAATAGACAAGCTGATACAGAGCATTGTGCGACAGCTGCAGAACATCGCCACTGACGGTGGATGGTGGAAAAATGCAAATTCTTGCAAAATGGTGGAAGGTTGAAGCTCACCGTGGAATTGCTTGGCACTAAGAAGGAGGATTCGGATGGACGTTGAGTACCGGCGTTTGGACGAACTTTGTCGAAAGGTCTGAAAGGTAGCAGGGTGGCGTTGTGAACGTTGTGAACATCACGCGAGCCAACAGAATGAGGTCACTGTGTTGACTTCCATTTTTTGTTTTGAGAGGAAAGCAAGTGTTGTTTTTAAGCAGCTTTAACCAGAGAACTGGTATGAAACAACAGAGATGGCTCGATGTTGTGGTTATCCCACTCCTGTTACCTTACAGCCTGGAATTAAATTACCTTAAATCAGACTTTTCCCACCTTTATTTTACACATCATGAGCCACAACTTCAAGGTGAAAAACAAAATTCCACAAATTAAAAAAAAATTAATTAAAAATACAAAACTACACGATCTTGGTTGTTTGAGTGTTCTCCTTGTTGTTCCTCCATCAAGTGGTTGAGGTTCACTGGAGGGTGGGAGGGTGGGGGAATCCCATTCTTGTTTTTCTTCTCCTGCTCCTGTCTCCATTAATGAACCAAATTTTCCATCAGAAACGTGGGTGCATAGACTCATCAAGGCCTCAGCGACTTTCAGTGCAGCCGGGTAAACTGCTTTCACTGAGTGAAGGTGTCCCAGGGTCTTCCTTGAGCCAAGAACAACGTCACTGCTGGTCATGTTAAATATGGGCATGATTGTCGTTGGTATTCTCCCTTTGTTCATTGTTACTAAGGCCTCATGTGTCGTCCAGCTCCTCGTTTCAAATGACAGCTCATATATTAATGAACACTAATAATAATAATAGTATAATTTGGCAACAATAATAATAACGAATATATAATCAACCCCCACTCCACACCACCCCACCCTGGCCCAAGCACATCTGGGCTTGTTGAAAGGCAAGCTAATGCTCAAGCAGTACAGCAGGTTGGGATCCCAGAAGACTGTGAAGACCAATTAAAATTTGGACCAACGGTCCCACTGGTGATGTAAAAATAATAATAAAGAAAGAAGATAGTGGGATGTTCGGACCGACCGAGTCAATCCGCACCCTCATCAATTGAACACTGCAGTATTTCTCGATAAGATGAATAAAACATCCGTGTGAAGATGGTTAAGATATTTTTTTGGATAAAGAGGTAACAAACCCCGATTTTTGTTACACATTTATAGTTAATAATCATTTTGTGTAAAGTTTGAAACTGTAGCTTTAATAGTGGTAAATTTATTTTAATTTTTTTGAGCACGGGCCCCCTCGATGGTCCGGGCCCCCTTGATCGGTGCCCGAATGCTCGAATGCTCAGTCTGCCGCTGTGCTACCAATAGCAATCCAGATTTGTCACAAATTAAACCCTGTGTTATGTCATCACTACCGGAAGGGGCGAAACCGTACCTCATCCAGAAGGATGGGCTCTCCATTGATGCAGACCGCCTGCTTTGGGGTAGCTGACTCCATGGGAAAATTATCAGTGAACTCCACAATGCTCATCCAGGCATAGTCACCATTGAAGGCTATTCATTGCCTGAGCCCATGTTTGGTGGCCTGGTTTGGACAGTGACATTGAGTCCAGTGCACGCCATTGTTACACTTGACAAGCCCATGCCAAGACACCGCCACAGTCTCCATTGGCCATGTCGTCATGGCCATCAGAGCCATGGTCCAGACTACAAATCGACCATGCTGGTTCATTTCAAGGGAAGCTCTTCTTTATCGTAATTGATGCCCACTCAAAATGGATTGAAGCTCTCGTGGTGTCATCCTCATCCTCTGCTGTAACAATTAAAGCTCTACGTTCCATGTTCGCGCAACATGGTGTTCCAAACTCCATTGTATCAGAAAATGAATCTTCATTTACGAGTTCAGAGTTTCAGAACTTTTGTAAAATGAATGGCATTAAGCACGACACATCTGCCCACTACAAACCTGCCAGTGATGGTCAAGCCGAACGTGCTGTTCAGATCATGAAGAATGGTCTAAGCCACGTCAAGGAAGGCTCCATTCAATCTTGATTAGCTTGTGTGTTGCTCAACTACCGCACCAGACCACATCAAACCACCGGTCGCTCACCTGCCAAGCTTCTGATGGGTCGTGAATTAACAACACGGCTGGTGGATGAAATAGCTGGCACCTCAAGCCAAGCCAAATAAATATCGCGAATAACAAGAGCTGAAATATTCACGGTCGAGCCTGACACACCTGCACCATAATGCTGACGAGGTGATACCTTCTCGCGAATCGTGTCTCCCAACGAGGATTTCGTCTATCGTTTTTATTTTAACACATTGTACCTAAATTTTATGAGATTGGGTTGGAGTGTTCAAATGTACAACACTTTGTACCAGAGGTTGTTTTTCAAAGGATGGTTGGGCTCGATGTACGGGTTTGGACAATGATGGTGAGATATCGGACCAGTTTGAAAAGTCCAAACCACTGATCAATGAAGGACGAATTAATAAAACAAACATACTGTTACTTGGAAAGGGGGATAGGGGGAAGCAGGGTGTCCATCGATGGGTTGCCTTAAGAATAGTATATACCATGTGATCGAGTATGGTGGCATTACTCTTGTATCAGGATATCTGTCAGAGCTAAGTCGTCTTGTTAAACCGAGGAGGCAGCGAGTGTATATATTGGCGTACGATAGGGTAATATTGTTGTGTAAAACCTCCTGTGAACGTGCGAGGCCAGGTGGAGGACTTGTGGCACCCCATCAGACACAGGGAGAGCGCTTCACACTTCAACGAACATCTTCACAGGCTGTTTGGCCAGCACACCGCAAGCCATGAGGGTGTTTCACACCCGTGTGAAATGTAGTGGTGTTGGCTGCCTCACGCTCGTGCATCCTGCGACCCATCCACAAGCAAGCTCCCAACAAGTCTTGCCATTGTCCCTGCAGATCTCCATTGCATCGAGGTTCTGTGAACACTCCTTACAGGGAACCTCAACACAAGAGTAAGCCATCAGACCCATGAAAGCCAGTGCTGGTATCACCAACCTTTGGTTCTTTGTCCACACTTTATCCTTTGACCTCCAACACTCAGAGCAGACAGTGTACCCATGACGTCATCGAGTGTGGTTAGATATGATCACGTTAACACGTTCATGTTTAACTTCCTGCACAGTAGTCTTTGGGGAGGAGGGGGGGGCGGAGGGTGGGACGTTAAGCCTGGTGTCCTTTCGGATAGCATTCACTGATGGTTGTTAAATATCCCATGGTACCCTTTTGAAAAGAGTAGGCCAGTGTGTGCAGGCGTCCTGGCCAGATTTCCTCAGTGGCAGAGCCACACCTCCCGAAAATGATGCAGCCAGTAGAGTAGACCCGCATAATGAATTCCGGTCGATTTCATAAATAAATGAAACAGTGATGTACCACACCTGGTCAGGTAAATTTAACCTTTGAATAAACATCTTTCATATCAGGTCATGGAGAACACAGAACCTGATGTTGGGGAGTTTCTTGACTTTCTGAGAGAGGCGTATGATTCGTCATTGTGGGATGATGGAGAATGGAATCACCTTCCGAGTTAAATCAGTGCCGTGCTGTGTGCAAGCCATTCGTGCTGTGTGACCATACCATGTGACCTATGACGTCAGAATTAGCCTTAATATATTCTCCATTGGGAGTCCCTGATATATTTAAAGTTTTGCATCGATCGGATATGCTGTTGCAGAGAAAAACATTTTTAAAGGAAAAATATACAGACGCAGATACACACACACAAACATGGGCATTGCGAGTGTCGCATCGCCTTCAGGGCGACATTAATTAAACACGTCTGTTAAAAGGACAGAAAGGATTCAAATGATTAGCGCCCAGAATAAGGCCGCGCATACGTCCAGCGACTGCTCGGTCGTTATTCGAGAACGTGCGTCCGTTTGACTGCCTTTATGGTCCCATTCAGCGTGGTGTTGTGGTGGACAGGTCACGTAGTCCGGCCCCTGATGGCTGAATCAGTCGACCGCCGCAACCGCTTGAACGCAGTTCGCCAGGATTCGAGCCGGGAAACCAGACGAACCCGACGGCTGTAACAACATCAATCATATTCTCCATAACCGAATACCTCCAAGTTGACGAAGAGGAAAGAATCTCCAAAATACATGTCAGTGAAGTTTAATGTATCATGAATAAATACAGGGCTTAGAGAGCTAAAACAACTAGAACTCGTCTCCATCCTCTCCCTCTCCATCAATCAAGTCGGCTCCAACCTCCTCGTAGTCCTTCTCCAGCGCGGCGAGGTCCTCCCTTGCCTCCATGAACTCTCCCTCCTCCATTCCTTCCCCAACATACCAGTGCACAAAGGCACGTTTGGCGTACATCAGGTCGAACTTGTGATCGAGCCGTGCCCAGGCTTCCGCGATGGCCGTCGTGTTGCTCAACATGCACACCGCCCGCTGGACCTTGGCGAGATCGGCTCCAGGTACCACGGTCGGAGGCTGGTAGTTTATGCCCACCTGGAAAGAAGACAAACAATAACTAATGAGTGAGGAAAATGATACGTCGGACATTACCAAACACAACCCTAATGGTTTACCTTCATCCGGACGTACCTTGAAGCCGGTAGGAGACCACTCCACAAATTGGATGGAGCTCTTGGTTTTGATGGTCGCGATGGCGGCGTTCACGTCCTTGGGCACGACATCTCCGCGGTACAGCATACAGCATGCCATGTACTTACCGTGCCGAGGGTCACACTTCACCATCTGATTGGCGGGCTCGAAACACGCGCTGGTGATCTCGGA
>NW_028225126.1:0-160000 GCF_056783735.1 Eptatretus burgeri | reverse complement strand
CATTCCCTGTAATAGTTTGTCAATGTATTTTCTAATCAAACCAAACATTAATTACTAATCAAACCAAACATTAGTTACGAATCAAACCAAACATTAATTACTAATCACACCAAACATTAATTACTAATCAAACCAAACACTAATTACTAACCGTCCATTCCCTGTAATAGTTTGTCAATGTATTTTCTAATCAAACCAAACATTAATTACTAATCAAACCAAACATTAATTACTAATCACACCAAACATTAATTATTAATCAAACCAAACATTAATTACGAACCGTCCATTCCCTGTAATAGTTTGTCAATGTATTTTCTAATCAAACCAAACATTAATTACTAATCAAACCAAACATTAATTACTAATCACACCAAACATTAATTACTAATCAAACCAAACACTAATTACTAACCGTCCATTCCCTGTAATAGTTTGTCAATGTATTTTCTAATCAAACCAAACATTAATTACTAATCAAACCAAACATTAATTACTAATCGACCATTCCCTGTAATAGTTTGTAAATGTATTTACCAATCAAACCAAACATTAATTATTAATCAAACCAAACATTAATTACTAACCGTCCATTCCCTGTAATAGTTTGTAAATGTATTTACTAATCAAACCAAACATTAATTACTAACCGTCCATTCCCTGTAATAGTTTGTAAATGTATTTACTAATCAAACCAAACATTAATTCCTAATCATCCATTCCCTGTAATAGTTTGTAAATGTATTTACTAATCAAACCAAACATTAATTACTAATCAAACCAAACATTAATTACTAATCGTCTATTCCCTGTAATAGTTTGTAAATGTATTTACTAATCAAACCAAACATTAATTATTAATCAAACCAAACATTAATTACTAATCGTCCATTCCCTGTAATAGTTTGTCAATGTATTTTCTAATCAAACCAAACATTAATTACTAATCAAACCAAACATTAATTACTAATCGTCCATTCCCGGTAATAGTTTGTCAATGTATTTTCTAATCAAACCAAACATTAGTTACTAATCAAACCAAACATTAATTACTAATCACACCAAACATTAATTACTAATCAAACCAAACACTAATTACTAACCGTCCATTCCCTGTAATAGTTTGTCAATGTATTTTCTAATCAAACCAAACATTAATTACTAATCAAACCAAACATTAGTTACTAATCAAACCAAACATTAATTACTAATCACACCAAACATTAATTACTAATCAAACCAAACACTAATTACTAACCGTCCATTCCCTGTAATAGTTTGTCAATGTATTTTCTAATCAAACCAAACATTAATTACTAATCAAACCAAACATTAATTACTAATCACACCAAACATTAATTATTAATCAAACCAAACATTAATTACTAACCGTCCATTCCCTGTAATAGTTTGTCAATGTATTTTCTAATCAAACCAAACATTAATTACTAATCAAACCAAACATTAATTACTAATCACACCAAACATTAATTACTAATCAAACCAAACACTAATTACTAACCGTCCATTCCCTGTAATATTTTGTCAATGTATTTTCTAATCAAACCAAACATTAATTACTAATCAAACCAAACATTAATTACTAATCGTCCATTCCCTGTAATAGTTTGTAAATGTATTTACCAATCAAACCAAACATTAATTATTAATCAAACCAAACATTAATTACTAACCGTCCATTCCCTGTAATAGTTTGTAAATGTATTTACTAATCAAACCAAACATTAATTACTAACCGTCCATTCCCTGTAATAGTTTGTAAATGTATTTACTAATCAAACCAAACATTAATTACTAATCATCCATTCCCTGTAATAGTTTGTAAATGTATTTACTAATCAAACCAAACATTAATTACTAATCAAACCAAACATTAATTACTAATCGTCCATTCCCTGTAATAGTTTGTAAATGTATTGTTGCGGTCTTCGCGCCCGCCGGCGTGCGACGGCCACGTAACTCGAATCGCGGCGCGTCGCCCACCGGACGGACAATCCAGTCGTGACCCTCTCGGACTAACGCCGGGAACCAGTCACGGGTGGACCTTTCGGTCTCACCGCGATCGAGCCAATCAGCCCCCGCGTGGGATAGGGTTGCTCGCCAAATTCGAACTACCTAAGTACCCACGCGGAGGGTAGACCGGGCGATCGCACCTCGCCGCAGGTCGACTTCGGACACGGACCACTTAAGCGACCCGTTCCGTACTATCAGAATAACCGAGCGGTGTTATCGTCGACCTCGACGGTTCGATTAATTATCGGGCGTATTCAGCCCACTACCAACCCTTCACGTGAAGCAAGATGGGGACCCAATGGAGGAAAAGACGAAGCGAAGCGGGTAACAGTTCAACAATAAAGCACATTTATTCTCGGCACACGGGAAGCACACAAATACAATTCCACCAAATGCACACAAAAAGAAAACACAATTCCATTTACACAAAAAGCAAACATAAAAGTGAAAACACAGTGCAGAGCTAATTCCGACTACCGAGCACACGGCAACACTTATACAATTCTACTTCACAGACGGCGCCGACAACACATACCCAAAACCAAGGAAAAGAAATACCCCAAGAATGAGGTAGGCCTGGGGCCGAGACCTGGTCGGGCCTACCCGTCTGGTGATGAGACGCGGAGCGGCGATGGCCCCGCAACCCGCGGGCCTCGTGGACAGTGCCTGGCTGGGGGTGGGAACGGGGCCCCCTTGGTCGCACTATCTCAGCGCGGGGGGAAACAGGAGGGGGTTGCTGATGCTCGGGGTATAGAGGATCTTTATTATATGCGACGAGCGTCTCCACCTCGGCCAGGTCGCGCTGTCGGCCTCCCTCGGGCGCGCAGCTCCTTGCACGACGCGAGCACCCCCTCGTCCGCCCTCGCCGCCTCTCCACAGCTCCGTCCCCTCCGTTCCGACTCCAACGCACACGACGAGCAGCTCCACCGCCCGCGAAGTCTTGACTCTCTGTCCGTTCTTGTTTGCGACTCCTCGTTCTCGTTCTGCTGACTCTCTCCTTACTGACTCTCTCGTTCCGACTTTTTACGACTCCTTTGACTGACGAACACCGTCCTTTTTATCCCCCCGTAACTTCGCCTTTGACCCCCTCCCTTTGACCTTTCAACTCGCTCCCCATTGGCCCGAGAAAAAGTGGGCGTGAAGGCTTTTTGATCCACAAATTTGCATATATCGATCGCCCTGGGGGCGGGGCCAATTCGCCCCTCGCTCACCGATTGGACGGCAAAAAGTGGGCGTGTGTCGTTTTGGATCCGTTTTTGAAGCAGAAAATCCGTGATTTTGTACACGCTGGTCAACGTGCGCCCTACACGAGTCCAGCATCGGTGCCCATGAGTGGCGCGAGATGACGGTGATGCGATGGTGGCGATTGTGACGGTAAAGGTCGTGGCGGTTGTGGTGAAGCGGTGGTTGTGGTCGGTGGTTGATGTTGTGGTTGTGATCATGGCGGTTGGTCCAAAATAAAGATAGTAAAAGAAAAACGGCTATCCTGAAGAGTCGCAGCACGTATAAATGACATGTATTCCCACTAGACAACGGGTTTGGGCCTAACTACACATGCACTTACCGAGATACCTCACCTAAGGGACCTGAATGGTGGTTTGCGAATCTGGTAACCACAACAGTATTTACTAATCAAACCAAACATTAATTATTAATCAAACCAAACATTAATTACTAATCGTCCATTCCCTGTAATAGTTTGTCAATGTATTTTCTAATCAAACCAAACATTAATTACTAATCAAACCAAACATTAATTACTAATCGTCCATTCCCGGTAATAGTTTGTCAATGTATTTTCTAATCAAACCAAACATTAGTTACTAATCAAACCAAACATTAATTACTAATCACACCAAACATTAATTACTAATCAAACCAAACACTAATTACTAACCGTCCATTCCCTGTAATAGTTTGTCAATGTATTTTCTAATCAAACCAAACATTAATTACTAATCAAACCAAACATTAGTTACTAATCAAACCAAACATTAATTACTAATCACACCAAACATTAATTACTAATCACACCAAACATTAATTACTAATCAAACCAAACACTAATTACTAACCGTCCATTCCCTGTAATAGTTTGTCAATGTATTTTCTAATCAAACCAAACATTAATTACTAATCAAACCAAAAATTAATTACTAATCACACCAAACATTAATTATTAATCAAACCAAACATTAATTACTAACCGTCCATTCCCTGTAATAGTTTGTCAATGTATTTTCTAATCAAACCAAACATTAATTACTAATCAAACCAAACATTAATTACTAATCACACCAAACATTAATTACTAATCAAACCAAACACTAATTACTAACCGTCCATTCCCTGTAATAGTTTGTCAATGTATTTTCTAATCAAACCAAACATTAATTACTAATCAAACCAAACATTAATAACTAATCGTCCATTCCCTGTAATAGTTTGTAAATGTATTTACCAATCAAACCAAACATTAATTATTAATCAAACCAAACATTAATTACTAACCGTCCATTCCCTGTAATAGTTTGTAAATGTATTTACTAATCAAACCAAACATTAATTACTAACCGTCCATTCCCTGTAATAGTTTGTAAATGTATTTACTAATCAAACCAAACATTAATTACTAATCATCCATTCCCTGTAATAGTTTGTAAATGTATTTACTAATCAAACCAAACATTAATTACTAATCAAACCAAACATTAATTACTAATCGTCCATTCCCTGTAATAGTTTGTAAATGTATTTACTAATCAAACCAAACATTAATTATTAATCAAACCAAACATTAATTACTAATCGTCCATTCCCTGTAATAGTTTGTCAATGTATTTTCTAATCAAACCAAACATTAATTACTAATCAAACCAAACATTAATTACTAATCGTCCATTCCCGGTAATAGTTTGTCAATGTATTTTCTAATCAAACCAAACATTAGTTACTAATCAAACCAAACATTAATTACTTTGTCAGGTCAGGTTCGATCTGTGGTCAGGTTCTTTGTCAGGTCAGGTTCGATCTGTGACCTGCTACAGGTACCATGTAAACCTGTACTAACCTGTTCCATGGTCGGGTTGTCGGCGACTAAACCGTCTCCCCCACCAGGTTTTCTGGTGAGGGGGGTGTTTGGATATGGACACCCAGCAGGATTAAAAACAAAACCTGTCAAAGGGCGGAGGAGCTCCTTGTGAGCCAACGGCCATCCATATCTAGTGCCCAACTGTGTCTGCGGACGTCCTCCTGCAGTTGGGTTACTTCTAATTAGGAGGTTGGTGGCAGGATTTGCACTCCGGCCACCGTAAAACCCTTCATTCCGCAAAACGCAAAAACGCAAAAAAATCTGAAAACCCACTCCGTGGGAGTACCTCCTGTGCAGCTTCCCTTCGCAGGGCAGCTCACCGGATGATGGGATTGGGGCAAAGCCTCGGGACCCCCAATCTTTGATAGGAGGGAAACCACGGGGTAACATCCCTGGGTCAGATTGCGGGAGAGTGTGTCGGAGTGGTGCTGAGGTGTCGTCCACCAGACGGCGGTCTCCTTGGGTTAACCTGAGGCGGTCCCTTCGGGTGGGTGCCTGGAATGTCCTATCCCTAAGAGAGGATGATCACCTGTCTCTGTTATCATCTGAGCTCAAGCGTTTGGACATCGGGATTGCAGCTCTCTCTGAGGTTCGGAGACCGGATTGCGGCGAGATAATGGTGGGTGGTTACACCTACTATTGGTCTGGTCGCTCTGATGGTTACCATACCCAAGGAGTTGCTGTAGCTGTGTCTAATAAGCTGACCCCAATGATAATTGAGGTAACACCGGTCAACGAGCGTATTATGAGATTAAGGATTCGTCACTCCTTAGGTGTCATTTCCCTGGTCTCTATTTATGCTCCGACTGAGGCGAGTGATCTTACCGTGAAGGATGCATTCTACGCCACACTCGAGTCTGTGGTTGATCAGTGCCCCAGACGAGATACACTTCTAGTCTTGGGGGATTTCAATGCATCGACTGGAACTGATAGGGATGGTTATGAGGTGTGTGTTGGTCCCCATGGGTCAGGAACTATGAACCAGAATAGCACTAAGTTCCTTGACTTTGCAAGAAGTCATGGACTTAGGAGTGGCTGGTTCATGGTTTCAGCGCCCGCAAGCTCATCGCTGGACTTGGTATTCCAACGCTGGCGGTGTGGCAAAGGAGATTGACCATGTCCTCATTGACGGTCGTTGGAGGATGATCCAGAACTGCAGGGTCTACCGGAGTGCTCAGTTCCTCAATACTGACCACAGGCTTGTTGTAGCAACTCTAAAGCTGCACCTTAAATCCTGGAGAATGGTACCATCCCAGCCTAGGCTGGATGTTGCCAAGCTCAGGGATGAGAGAGTAGCTGAGGAGTTTGCGAACAGGCTGAGTGGACACTTGGGGGGTCTGGGTGCTTTGGGGGGTCCTGAAGAGTTGTGGAGCACCTTCAAGACCACCGTCCTTGATGTTGCCGGTGGATGCCTTGGAGTTCACCGCAGGGCAAAGAAGAATTTTGTCTCTCAAGGGACACTGGATACCATTGACCAGAGTCGCAGGGCCAGGCTGAATGGCAGAGCTGAGCTGTTCAGGGAGCTGAGGCGTAAAACTGTACGTGCACTGAGGGTGGACAAGGAGGCCTATGTGCGAGGAATCTGTGAGGGGGTAGAGCATCACCTGTGGACAGGTGATTCTCGTCCCGCTTACAGGGGAATTCGCGCATTACGTTCATCCAAGCCCATCCCTCGGAGCACTGCAGTTCGAGCAGAGAGTGGTAGGCTCTTGACAGAGGAGTCTGAAGTGAAGGCCCGCTGGGCCGGTTACTTTGAGCGGTTGTACCAGGCTGATCCCCCAGCTGTCGAGTTGGACGTCAAGGGTGTTACAATCCCTGTTGCTGACCCTCGAATCCAACTGTGGTCCACCATCGCTTGTGGAAACACGGGCTGCGGTGAACCAGTTGAAACGGGGCAAAGCTGCAGGGATCTGTGGCATCCATGCTGAACTTCTCAAGGCTGGTGGAAATGCTGCACTCGCGTCGTTGCATGCAGTTTTGTGCTCTGCCTGGAACACAGGCATCATCCCAACTGACTGGAAGAGGGGCCTTGTTGTCCCTCTCTGGAAAGGGAAGGGTGATCGCCAAGACTGCAACAACTACCGAGGGGTGACGCTGCTCTCAGTGCCGGGCAAGGTCTTTGCTCGGATAATTCTTGATAGGGTTCGCCACCATCTGCTTGAGCACCAGCGTCCAGAGCAGTCAGGCTTTACACCAAAGAGGTCAACGATTGACCGTATCCTTGCTCTTCGTGTCCTCACTGAACGCAGACGAGAGTTTCGGCAGGGGCTGCTTGCAGCCTATGTTGATCTCTGTAAAGCGTTCGATTCAGTGAATCGGGATGTCCTCTGGAGGATTCTTGGTCTTCGTGGGGTGCCACCGAAACTGATCGATCTGATGTCTGAACTCTACTCTGGTACTGAGAGTGCTGTGAAGTGTGGTGGTACCGCCTCTGACTTATTTCCAGTTGTTACTGGAGTTCGTCAGGGATGTGTACTTGCCCCACACTTTTCAGCACTTGTATGGACTGGATTTTTGGGAGGATGTCGGAGAGATCAAGTTGCGGTGCATCGTTTGGCAATGTCAAGATCTCGGACCTTGATTTTGCAGATGATGCAGTCATCTTTGCGGAGACTTTAGACATCCTCTTGGGGGCCCTCGAGGTGCTGAATGAGGAGTCGGAGCCGTTGGGATTACGGATTTCTTGAGTCAAAACAAAGATCCAGGCTTTCGGTGACATCTTGGATGCTGCTGTCCTGTCTGTGTCTGTTTGTGGTGAGGATGTTGAGGTCGTGGATAGATTCACTTACCTTGGCAGTGATATTCATGTCTCCGCAGGTTGTGAGCCGGAGGTCAATAGACGTCTGGGTCGGGCCTGGGGAGTCATGGATTCACTGGATCATGGGGTGTGGCGCTGCCGGTACCTGTGCGGGAGGACGAAAGTCCGAGTCTTCAGGTCCTTGGTACTTCCAGTCTTGCTCTATGGGTGCGAGACTTGGACTTTGACCAAGGATCTGAGACGGAGACTTAATTCCTTTGGTACCAGGTCTCTTCGGAGAATCCTTGGCTATCGCTGGTCGGATTTTGTGTCCAACGAGCGGTTGCTGAGAGAGACTCGGATGAGATTTGTTACCTGCATAGTCCGTGAGCGTCAGCTGCGGCTGTATGGACATGTGGCTCGTTTTCCTGACGCTGATCCTGCTCACCAGATTCTCTCAGCGAGGGAGTCTCATGAGTGGAGGAGGCCAGTGGGCCGACCACGTGCCTCGTGGTTGCAGCAGGTTGACCATCATCTCAAGGAGATGGGGATGGGCCTGGCATCTGCCTGGGGGATGGCCAGACGGAGGCCCCTGGAGTACCGGCGGAAAGTGGACGCAGCGACGCGCTGTTCTGGCACATGCTCCCATACCTGACCTGATTAATTACTAATCACACCAAACATTAATTACTAATCAAACCAAACACTAATTACTAACCGTCCATTCCCTGTAATAGTTTGTCAATGTATTTTCTAATCAAACCAAACATTAATTACTAATCAAACCAAACATTAGTTACTAATCAAACCAAACATTAATTACTAATCACACCAAACATTAATTACTAATCAAACCAAACACTAATTACTAACCGTCCATTCCCTGTAATAGTTTGTCAATGTATTTTCTAATCAAACCAAACATTAATTACTAATCAAACCAAACATTAATTACTAATCACACCAAACATTAATTACTAAGCAAACCAAACACTAATTACTAACCGTCCATTCCCTGTAATAGTTTGTCAATGTATTTTCTAATCAAACCAAACATTAATTACTAATCAAACCAAACATTAATTACTAATCGTCCATTCCCGGTAATAGTTTGTAAATGTATTTACCAATCAAACCAAACATTAATTACTAACCGTCTCCACGGCACGAACTCCCCATCCCCTCAGAGACACCGCGGGCACGGAGGGCACGGATACACAGTACGAATTAAAAATACTTACTTCTCAAACACTGATAATGGGAATGTACATGTAGAAGGTGAAACCAGGATTCAAACCAAGTAACCTTCACCACACAATCGCCCAAACTCACCATGTTGTGGTTTCCGAGTTCAAACAAAACCAGTAACGGCCGTTAACATCCGGGATTCTTCTTCTTCAATATCCGTCGAGTGACGACAGTCAGTGACGTCACGTCCGGGATTCTCCTTCTTCAATATCCGTCGAGTGACGACAGTCAGTGACGTCACGACGCGACGCCCAATCAGCAAGAGAGGAAAACGCTTCACAGAAACCAGTTTGTTAAAACCACCGAAACGTTTCACTGGAAACACGAAGGGAACTAGGACACTCGGTGGAGTTTTATTATTTAATTTTCAGTATGTGATGCTGGTTGCATCATTTTCTGTGAGCGTGCCTGTGCTACTGATGCAGTGCCCCCCTGTTTCAATGAAGCTGGTACTCATTTTGCCGACCTCGGAAGGATTGGCAGGCTGAGTCAACCCCACCCGGTGTTGTATTAACGGCTCGACGGGGGCTCGAACCCAAGACCCTCAGTTCACACAAGCTGGCCGAGGACATCCCGAGACCCTTTGGGATTTCTTTGTTCACACAACTACAACATTTTAAAAGAATCCCGAGTCAGGATGTCGGTTTTTACTTTTCTCTCCCACAACCGGTTCCTTTTTACATAATTTGTTTCGAGTTATCAGTAAAACCGTTTCAGTAGTTACAAAAACACGTGTTTACCTCAACGTGTAAGTCGTTTTTACAAAATCGTTGTAAATTAATAAAACGTTAAATAGTCTTTTACTCTCTTCAGGCGCATCACCATGACGACGTGACGTCATGACGTCGTGACGCCGTGACGTCATGACGCCTGTGAAACCGCTATTCCGCACGAGGAATAAGAACCGTTAATTTGTAAGCGAAGGCTTGTTGTGTTCGTGTTCGTGAAGATTTCCTTTCATCCATTAAAACATGGTGAGTTCGGACCTCGGACCTCTCGGTTAAATTAAGTTTGCTTGGTTTGGATCGTCACTTGACCCGGGGCCCCCCACACGTCCCTCCATTCCAACGGACCCTCCATCAACGGCCTCCTCTCCCTCACATCCCGGTCGTTCGTTGTTTATCGAATCCTCAGTTTCCGGTAAACACTTTGATTACTTCGTCAATTAACGATCCCTTTAATTAATTATTTTCCCGGACGTCCATTTCCTGTCACGTCGTTTGTAAAACGTGAAGCGATCACAACAACGAGCAATATTTATTAAATATGTTAATGTTGACCAATCGTGTGCTCAAGATGCACGCACGCACGTGATCTTCGTTGACCAATGAGCTTCGAGCGATGGGATTTCCGGCTCCCTTTGAGAGGAAAACCAGACGTGGAGCGTAAAACTTTGGGTGATTCGGGACTCGGACCTCGCGGGGACATATTTATTTATTTATTCAGAAGGAACATTTACGGAGCCAAAAACGATGATGGAGCACGAAATGTCAAAACGTTGTGGACGCGTTCGGACGGGACTCGGTGGACGAGTCGGGTCGGTGATCAGAACAAGGCGATTCGATTTTGTTTCAGGTCCGAATCCGGGTCCGGCCGATCAGTGGGAGACGAAACGTCGAACCTGGTGGAGAGATGGTCTCTACGGATTGTGTGTAATACGTTGATTGATGAACAATGACGGGAAATTGGAGTAACTTTGGTGGAAACGTGACGGACGTTCGTGGTCCTGGTGACTGGTCGTGTTTGGGTGTTGGTGTCGGGGTGGTGGTTTGTGGGTGTTGGTGTCGGGGTGGTGGTTTGGAGCTAATTTGTGGGTGTTTGTGTGTCCATGGTGGTTTGTGGGTGCTGGTGTGTCGGTGGTGGTGCTTTGGAGCTGGTTTGTGGGTGTTGGTGTTGGGGTGGTGGTTTGTGGGTGTTGGTGTGTCGGTGGTGGTGCTTTGGAGCTGGTTTGTGGGTGTTGATGTTGGGGTGGTGGTTTGTGGATGTTGGTGTGTCGGTGGTGGTGCTTTGGAGCTGGTTTGTGGGTGTTGGTGTTGGGGTGGTGGTTTGTGGGTGTTGGTGTGTCGGTGGTGGTGCTTTGGAGCTGGTTTGTGGGTGTTGATGTTGGGGTGGTGGTTTGTGGATGTTGGTGTGTCGGTGGTGGTGCTTTGGAGCTGGTTTGTGGGTGTTTGTGTGTCGGTGGTGGTTTATGGGTGTTGGTGTGTCGGTGGTGGTGCTTTGGAGCTGGTTTGTGGGTGTTTGTGTGTCGGTGGTGGTTTATGGGTGTTGGTGTGTCGGTGGTGGTGCTTTGGAGCTGGTTTGTGGGTGTTGGTGTTGGGGTGGTGGTTTGTGGGTGTTGGTGTGTCGGTGGTGGTGCTTTGGAGCTGGTTTGTGGGTGTTTGTGTGTCGGTGGTGGTTTGTGGGTGCTGGTGTGTCGGTGGTGGTTTGTGGGTGTTTGTGTGTCGGTGGTGGTTTGTGGGTGTTGGTGTGTCGGTGGTGGTTTGTGGGTGTTGGTGTGTCGGTGGTGGTTTGTGGGTGTTTGTGTGTCGGTGGTGGTTTGTGGGTGTTGGTGTGTCGGTGGTGGTTTGTGGGTGTTTGTGTGTCGGTGGTGGTTTGTGGGTGTTGGTGTGTCGGTGGTGGTTTGTGGGTGTTGGTGTGTCGGTGGTGGTTTGTGGGTGTTGGTGTGTCGGTGGTGGTTGTTGGGTGTTGGGGTGGTGGTTTGTGGGTGTTGGGGTGGTGGTTTGTGGGTGTTGGTGTGTCGGTTGTGGTGCTTTGGAGCTGGTTTGTGGGTGTTGGTGTTGGGGTGGTGTTTTGTGGGTGTTGGTGTGTCGGTGGTGGTGTTTTGGAGCTGGTTTGTGGGTGTTGGTGTCAGGGTGGTGGTTTGTGGGTGTTGGTGTGTCGGTGGTGGTTTGTGGGTGTTGGTGTCAGGGTGGTGGTTTGTGGGTGTTGGTGTGTCAGTGGTGGTTTGTGGGTGTTGGTGTGTCGGTGGTGGTTTGTGGGTGTTGGTGTGTCGGTGGTGGTGCTTTGGAGCTGGTTTGTGGGTGTTGGTGTCAGGGTGGTGGTTTGTGGGTGTTGGTGTGTCGGTGGTGGTGCTTTCGGGCTGGTTTGTGGGTGTTGGTGTCGGGGTCGGTGGTGGTGCTTTGAGCTGGTTTGTGGGTGTTTGTGTGTCGGTGGTGGTTTGTGGGTGCTGGTGTGTCGGTGGTGGTTTGTGGGTGTTGGTGTGTCGGTGGTGGTGCTTTGGAGCTGGTTTGTGGGTGTTTGTGTGTCGGTGGTGGTTTGTGGGTGCTGGTGTGTCGGTGGTGGTTTGTGGGTGTTTGTGTGTTGGTGGTGGTTTGTGGGTGTTGGTGTGTCGGTGGTGGTTTGTGGGTGTTGGTGTGTCGGTGGTGGTTTGTGGGTGTTTGTGTGTCGGTGGTGGTTTGTGGGTGTTGGTGTGTCGGTGGTGGTTTGTGGGTGTTTGTGTGTCGGTGGTGGTTTGTGGGTGTTGGTGTGTCGGTGGTGGTTTGCGGGTGTTGGTGTGTCGGTGGTGGTTTGTGGGTGTTGGTGTCAGGGTGGTGGTTTGTGGGCGTTGGTGTGTCAGTGGTGGCTTGTGGGTGCTGGTGTGTCGGTGGTGGTTTGTGGGTGTTGGTGTGTCGGTGGTGGTGCTTTGGAGCTGGTTTGTGGGTGTTGGTGTTGGGGTGGTGGTTTGTGGGTGTTGGTGTGTCGGTGGTGGTGCTTTGGAGCTGGTTTGTGTGTGTTGTTGGAAGTTGTATGTGGATAGATCATTTTCTCGTGGTTTGGGAACGGTCGTTAAGCCTCCATATGATCACCGTTGTGTCCGTGTGTCCCACAGCGCGAGTGCATCTCCATCCACATCGGCCAGGCGGGAGCGCAGATCGGCAATTCGTGCTGGGAGCTCTATTGTCTGGAGCACGGGATCCAGCCTGATGGACAAAAGCCCAGTGACAAGACCATCGGGGATGGCGACGACTCTTTCAACACCTTCTTTTATGAGACCGGAGCTGGGAAACACGTTCCCCGTGCCCTCCTTGTCGATCTGGAACCCACGGTGATCGGTGAGCAAGCTGTCGATAAGTTTCTTCTTCTTCTTCCTCCTCCTCCTTATCTTTCCATTTCACTCCTCTTTCTGAACTTCCAGTTTGTAAGGTACTTCACCTCCATCCTGACGTTGAGGTTTTAACCGTTCTTCAGATGAAGTACGCACCGGAACTTATCGACAACTCTTCCACCCCGAGCAACTCATTTCGGGCAAAGAGGATGCAGCCAACAACTACGCACGGGGCCACTACACCATTGGAAGGGGGATCGTGGACCTGGTCCAAGACCGCATCCGTAAGCAGGTACACGAGGAAAGAATCATGACTTCCGAACAACCTCTGCATGTTTTATTTATTTAATCTCGACTTTATGGCCTCCTATTGGACCAGCAGTGATGTACAAGTCCAAAAGGAGGTTTCAAGAAGCTTCGACACGCACGGACACCATCGCCGTACCAGTAGGAAGAACCTGGAGCACTTCTTGTAGGTCATATCGTTGTTAGTTAAATAAATATTCTCAAAAGCATGATCTGTGATCTACTTCCTGACCCCCAGGCGGACCAGTGCACAAGCATGCAGGGTTTCCTGATCTTCCACTCCTTAGGGGGAGGCACGGGGTCTGGCTTTTCCTCGCTGCTCATGGAGCGCCTGTCCCTCGACTACGGCAAAAAGCCCAAGCTGGAGTTCACCGTGTCCCCGGCGCCTCAAGTGTCCACCGCAGTGGTCGAGCCGTACAACTCCGTCCTGACGACCCACACCACGCTGGAGCACGCGGATTGCTCCTTCATGGTGGACAACGAGGCCATCTACGACATATGTCGTCGCAACTTGGACATCGAGCGTCCGAGCTACACGAACCTGAACCGCCTCATGGCTCAGATCGTGTCGTCCGTCACCGCCTCGTTGCGCTTCGACGGCTCACTCAACGTCGATCTGAACGAGATCCAGACGAACCTGGTGCCCTACCCACGGATCCACTTCCCGTTGACCACGTTCGCGCCCATCATTTCCGCGGAGAAGGCCTTCCACGAGCAGCTGACGGTGTCCGAGATCACCAGCGCCTGTTTCGAGCCGGCCAACCAGATGGTGAAGTGCGACCCTCGGCACGGCAAGTACATGGCGTGCTGCATGCTGTTCCGCGGAGACGTCGCCCCCAAAGACGTGAACGCCGCCATCGCGACCATCAAAACCAAGCGCTCCATCCAATTCGTCGATTGGTGTCCTACCGGCTTCAAGGTACGTCTGCAGGTAAACCCTTAAGAGTCCTGTTCGAAAATGGCGGCCGTGCCCTTGTGCCAACCATTATTGTTCTCCTCTTCCCAGGTCGGCATAAACTACCAGCCTCCGACCGTGGTGCCCGGAGCCGACCTCGCCAAGGTCCAGCGGGCCGTGTGCATGCTGAGCAACACGACGGCCATCGCGGAAGCCTGGGCACGGCTCGATCACAAGTTCGACCTGATGTTCGCCAAACGTGCCTTTGTGCACTGGTACGTGGGGGAAGGAATGGAGGAGGGAGAGTTCGCGGAGGCACGGGAGGACCTCGCCGCGCTGGAGAAGGACTACGAGGAGGTTGGAGCCGACTTGATTGATGGAGAGGGGGATGACGGAGAGGATTTCTAGTTGGTTAGGCTCCTGTGTCTTCTTCATCGGGTTGTTATTTGTTGTAATTTTGTTTTTTGAGTTTGATGTTCAACCCAAGAGGTTAAACACTCGTTTTTGTCGGGGGTTGGAGGTCAGGGTACAATACGTCGCTGTACTGCATCTTGACGTCTCCAAAACCCCTGTTTGACAAGGTTGGTGTGAAGGAGCCAACCGAAGATTGTTGAGTTTTCATAACTTTTCTCATTCCTTTATCCTTCGCTGCACTTTGGATCGTTTCCTGTTGTTTTATTTTTTATTAAACTTCACCGAAAGCCTTTTGTTGGGATCTTACCTCATACTTTACCCTTTGTAGGTATTTGAGTGAACGGTTATATGATTAATATGTTTGTGCAGTTCCTTTCTCTACTTTGCACAGAGTTCACCACCGATTCTTGAGTGATGAACTGACGAGGTCCACCAGGTATTGCAGGTGATACCAAAGTAACGAGTGGTCCAGATTTCACACGGGAGCGAGTGTTGTAAAGAATGAAGGATTCATCTTTGTGTGACGTGACCCAAAGACCTTGCAACTTGAGCGAACGACTTGGTTGATTCCATTTTGCCCAAAAGTCCATTGATTCCTGTTTTGGGGTCTGTGAACCTGTTATTAAATGGTTTACATCTCTTCTTCTTCTTGTAAAGATCGTAGTCTACCCTGAACTATGCTCGCTGCTCTTCAGACCCAATTCATCTACCCGTCGGTGTCCCTCAGGGTCCTTCATGGTTCCCTCCAGCTTTCTCTTTATCTTCACCTGCTTTAGTACAGTTTTATGGGATATCAAGTGATATATGTTACTCAGATCGAGCAGTATATGACACCTAGACCTATATCTATACCAAGGACGGAATATGAAACCTATTTGACAACTGGTCCATGTTACCCAAGCTATCCGTCCATGAAACCCAGATCAACTTGTCAATGTTACCCAGGCTATCCGTCCATGATACCGAAATCTACCCGTCCGTGATTCTCCATACACACCGGTTCCCAAGGTAGGTTGGCTATAACTCAAGGACTAATGGTGGTAATTCACCTGCTGTGATGCGTCCCATCTCATAGGATGTGTCAAGAAATTTAAACCCTCAAGAACTTTGAACTCAGCTTGGACTGCCTAACTCAAGGCCGTAATGAGCAGTGACAACGACTGTCTTTTCATCGGAGAGATACCCTGAGTGTGTCGTCTTGGAAAACAACCCTGAACAGTTTTGGTCGTTGTGTTACCGTGTTAAACCCTGCGCTTCATTCACACGACGCTGCTGCCGTTGGCACCTGTGTGCAAGGTGCGTCCCTCAAGGAAATGCCGGTGATGCTGAAGTCGCTCATAGAAGGTGGAGAATTTGCGGACTGTTTCTATCGAGGCACAAGGGTCCCGACATTTGACCCCAACATTCTGATTTATGAAATTTAATGAAGATCAAATCCAATGTGATTGAAGGATTTTGTTTTTGAACTTTGCTCCGAATATTGTTTGTGTTTGCCGGGTCGATTAGAATCAGGTAATTTGGTCAAAAGCAATCAGGAACTACACTAATCCCATGTAAATTAGTTATTTATTTCTCACTAGTTACGAGGCTTACCCTAATGAAGCGGAATCTTCTAGTCTTGGGGGATTTTAATGCATCGATTGGAAATGGTGGGGATGGTTACAAGATGTGTGTTGGTCCCCATGGGTCTGGAACTGTGAACGAGAATCGCACCAAGTTCCTTCATTTTGCGAGAAGTCATGAACTTAGGGTGGCCGGTTCATGGTCAAGCAATCCCCACAGGAAATAAGATATGTTAATGATGATGTCATCGGTGCATTCATTGTGACGTCATAATTCGACAAGTGCAATGCTTGATCCGGTCAGTATGAAAAAAGAAATTCTCCACAATTGTTGATCCAATGGACACAATTTTCACCATTGGAGCGCCTCCTCCTGCAGAATTTTTCAATGGTAATTATGACGTCATATGTCACGTGGTATGGGTGCCATCTTGGGAAAAAAAAACAAAACACTTTGCCCCTCCACATCACCGAAACCACTCCATGGAAAAACATCGAAACATTGCTCATTGTAATGTACTCCCCATGGGGGAATCAGATACGTTCATGATGATGTCATCAGTGCTTTCATTATGACATCACATTTCCCACCAAATTGTAGCAAAACAGGAGGAGGTGGCGGTGTTGGCCATGACTGGTTGTCACCACATACACATTCCAATAAAATCACCGTTTCAGGGAAGGATACTCCTGAAAGGGTCATGGCCCCGGCACCGCAGTATAGCTTTGGTTACACGACATTAACCACACGTTTTGAATTGGCCAGCGGTTTGAAAAGGCCAAAACCTATCTGGACCAGGAAACGAGCTTTCCATGGGGGAGATGTGATCAACTCGGTCCAGTCTGTGTCAGTTGTCCCAAAATTCCTCATCTCTATTCATTTATTTATTTTTTAATACTTCCACTTATTGTGATGGAATGATTTCATGCTTTCAACTGGTTATGATCAACAGTTCATCGCCACTGCGACCGAGTATGGCGGCACCATTGATGCAATGGCCCGATTACCATTTCACCGGTACTCATTCCGCCGACCTCGGAAGGATGACAGGCTGAGTCAACCCCACCTGGTGTTAATTCAGAGGCTGACCAGGGCTTGAACCAAGGACCCTAAGATCCCAAGCCCACCACCTGAACCACTAAGACAACATCAGACTTAATCATCTCTCCATTAATAGATCTTAATTTTAATAATCCCAGGGATGCAGCAAGCAACACTGCAGGATGACCTCGTACCAAACAGGCCAAAACACAAGCTGTGTGTCACGTGTGTTCACAGACGGGTGTGGACAAACACTTGGCATTCGCCATATCATTCACTGAAGGGTGGCCATCGGTGGGGATGCGAGGAAACGACCTCCTGGATTGGTGATTCAAGCTGTTCTTTGGGTCGGGTGTCAATTCAAAATAACTTGAGAACACTAAATGCAGAATTAATGCACAAATTCAAAAAAATTCACAAAACATTCAACCGAACCAGTCGAATTGAAAACGCAGGAGAATCCTCAAGGTCTGCGGGTGGAGCCGCAGGAGAAGAGACGTTGAGGAGGAAATCGTCGCGCTCGCTGGCTCCAGAAATGGAGGGTGTGATGACCTCAGACCAGGTGAGATGGAGTGAACCCTTAACCTTCCTTGCCTGACTTGCTTTGGCAGGACTTGTTTTGGTTAAGTTCTCTGTATTTTTTTTTCTTTTACAGACAGGATGGTGTGTTTCTTACTCAAACGTTATCTTCGTGGGTGTGTGCTCATGACATACTGGTGGCCTCTCTGGCACTTGGAGAAGATGACCTCGCCTGGCCCTTCCTAACAAATTTTACCATCAACACTACTCGTACCAGGTGTCACGCATGAATGGTGTGGAGGAGAGTCCATCGAACCTAACCATTTACTTTTGGCTCGAGACAATGCAACAAACCCTGCTATGGCGGGAATGATCCGAATGACCAATTTTTCCCAACCTGGCACACTGTTCCATTCTAATAAACCTGGGCAAGGCCCTTATTTGTCTTTTCCCATTTGGTGGTGCCAGGCATACTCGCTGGCTGGGGAGTGTGACTACTACTAGGCCTTTTTGCCTGCTTCCAATCAGGGGTGGGGGACACCCAGCGACCTCGGGGTTCACCTGAGCGTGCTTCTGGCACTCCTAACTAAGGGGTGACTCTCTAGCTCCCATACTGTGCTCTCCGTGCACCCACACTGTGCTCTCCTGGCACTAAAACCTACCGTGCTCTCCTGGCACTAAACCTACCGTGCTCTCCTGGCACTAAACCCCACTGTGCTCTCCTGGCACCTCTGACAACCTTCACCTGCCAGGAATCCCCAAAGCCCTGGTGCCCTATTTCCCGACACACCAACTTCCAATGCCATGTCACACTCCCAGCCAGTACCCCCATTCCTTGGCCTGCACCTACCCCGAGCAGTCTGCCTGCACAATGGAACAGCAGCCAGAATCCATGTTAAATCCTCTAAGTCCCCCTAACCTACACTAACTTGGTTAGGAGACACCTACCGACAGGGTACGTTGTTCGCACTCACTCTCCTCATTTGCACAATCACGCCATTCACCCCAAACACTCTAGTCATTCATTCCACAGTGCCACACACCCAGTCCACAACATCATCCAACACCTTTCACTTTTATGTGAAAACAAAAACACACCAGTCCCTCGGATCCCACTTGATCATCAAATTTAACTGGTACACTTTTTCATCAAACCCCAACCAATTTGTCACTACGTGTGTCGTCCGCTGGCCTCCTCCATACTGCCCTAATCGTTTATTTCCAACAATTTAAACAAGACATCAAAATCTCTTCACCAGCCCATGGAACCTCTGCATGGTTCCAACCAGATATTTCAGTCTTTCCTCAAACAAGCCACTCTTTGTCATCCACTTGTTTCAGGTGTGTTTAACGTTCTGCCTGTAATGTCTCCACCGCTTTTTTCCAATAATCACCCAAATCCACTCGTGCCACTCTTTTGCCTTCTGTCATCTCTCAATTTGCAATCACTTTCGGTGCAATTTTCAATCAAAATTTCTTACATCCCAATATGGCCTGCTTCTTTGGCTCATTGGAAGGGGAGTGAGGGAATGAATCCCTCATTACCCATTACATGACCCCGCCGCCTTTCCGCCACGGCTCAAAGGGGTCACGCCTCAATGGGGGTTGTGGTCTACCCCCTCCTTTTCTCCAGGGTTCGCGGAAGTCAGGTAAACCCCAATCGGGGGAGCGGCCTCTCCCTCTTCTCCATAACTCCCTGAAGACAGATAAACCACACTCAGCGAGACAAACCCTTCGTGTGCTCAGAAAGGTTTGAAGACCAAGTGACACACGCCAGTGCCACCCGCTAATCATCTGCGCTCCACCCCGAAGTTCCTGTGAGGCCAAGAGAGCAACCAAAATCCAATTTCTAAAGCCTGTTCCTGGGTGCAGCACCTCCAACTCTGCAAGAACCCATGCGGAGCTGTCCATTATGGTTTCCGTCCCCTGGCTCAAGTTCTGTCCTGGTGGCATTTCTACCTCTCGGTTCACCACCACCACTGCACGAACAATAAACAGTCTCTTTCATCTCCCGACACACATGTCGCGTCCATTTACCGAACAACCTGGCTAAACATGCATTTCATGGGGGATCTGGGCTTATCCTCTATTTAATAACACACTTACGGCCATTTCCGCAACAATATATATATATATATATATATATATATATATATATATATATATATATATATATATATATATATATATATATATATATATATATATATATGTATACACACATCTCTGTGCACGCATGCATATAAAACTCAAACAGTCAATGGGTAGAATGCAAACCTCAACCAAGCTGATTAGTTTACATTTCTTATCACATCGATGGACCAGATCTTGATTCGAACCTGAACTAAAATTTAATCATTTCAGCCGTGCAATATTCCCAAGCTCTTCAAATTTCATCTCAATGCATCCACAACTTTTTGAGATTTCCTTGTCACATATCAGACGCATTCACGTATTCCTACATTTCCATGAGTCCAATTTGCATTCATAAGTTCAGAAAAAATTATGGTTAACCATCTTGAAGCCACCTTCATCAAAATGCTGAAAATGTTTTAACAATCTGAATGATATTTCATGCCACCAACGGCAGATTAAAAGTGCCCTGCAAGAGACGAACCATCTCACGGTTAACAAAAAAAACTTTCACAAAAACCAGACACCAAATCATTTTGAAAGTCTTGCATGAGAAAAACACACCAAATCAAAATCACATAGCCAAGAAAACCAAACAACATGATCTCTTTTGTACATTTATTGATAAAACTGAAAACGACAAAAATATATCAATGCAACTACTGCATAATACAAAAAAACAAAACCGCTAAGAACAGTCAGAAACAAGGCTGAGGACTACAACTGGAGGTTCTGGTGGAAGGGAATGCAAAGCGGAGGGAATGACCAGAAAGTTGACCAAATTCACCCTTTTCTCACTCCCCACTCAATGTCGCTTCTTGGCACTTCCTGCAGGTCTTCCTCCCAAACCTGGTTATCTAAACAGGGGGAAACGGAAAGTCGGGGAGACAGAGGATGGAAAGCAGGGAGGGTAGAATAAACTTACGTGCACCAAAAAAAAATTAAAATGTGGAGGGGAAAGCAGGAAGAGAACAAAAAGTGCAAGAAAGAAGGGAAGGGAAGTGAGGCATGGCAAGAGAAGAGGACTTTGTCGTATTATCAAGTTCTCCGCACCCTTTAACATTTACCTTTAACCTGTAAAGAGAACTCAGAAATTATCATTACCATAAGCAGTTACACCACAAAAAATAAATAAATAACTGTTAACAAGCATCGAGTTAAGCATCGTTAACCTGTTTTCCCTCTGGCAAATGACGATGTTATCCAGTGTACCTGCAGATGAGGGCCTGGGTGTCTCGATCTCGGAGGATGAGGCCTGAGGACGTGGGCACCAGACAACCAACTCGTCTTCTGTTGCAATGCATTGTGTTGTGAGAATGCATCGTGTGGGGAAGCCAAGCAAGGCGTACCGAGTGTAAACGAGTCAGGATTTTTGTTAGAAGGGATGGGGTGAGGTTGGGGATGTGCCCTTTTTCACTGAGTTCCCAATTACGACTCAAACTCAAATCTTGATGAGAAAACCCACCCTTTTAGATGAAGTCAAACTTTACATGAATAATGTCGATATGAATGACTTAATTATTTCAATTGAGCAAGGGGAGAAGGTTAATGGGTAAGGATGTGGTCGTCAAACTCATACGCTGCTGCGCACTCTGACCCATGCTCGATTGGCAGCCGGTGCCCAGGCCGTAACCTCGTTTTGGGTCACGACCTTTGGCTCGAGGCTGCCCTCTTGGGGAAGGGTCAAAAAGTTAGGATGGGTGAAGGAAATGAAGGACATACATGAGGTCAGACCCCTTTAGTTATTTTTTTTTGTGCTGTTTCTGCTGTTACAAATCAGCAATTTATACACATTGCCATACAGTCTCCATCAAGTCCACTTGTACAAACGGCAAGTGCTAAAACAGCAATTAGAATTTAAGTTTACATGACAAAAATAATCATAAGAAGACGATCTGGGTTGGCCCATTTGGTGTTCCCAGCTGAACCCATACATGGTGCATGCACATGTTTTGTCCAGTTCGCAACTCCTTGCATTCCCATTCAAAAAAGTACAATCTTGACCGCACATCTCTCCTGTGTGTGATTTGTGTACAATCTCCTACTTGAGAATGTTGATGCACAAGAAAGTAAATCAAGTTAAGATCGTTTGTGTTATACAAGATGATTGTACAGCAAGTGCTGTGGTTAACAAAATATATTGATCTTGTAATGGGGGGGGGGGGCGTTGAGGTTCCACAACAAAGACATCCATTCATCCAGGTAGTTTATCCCTCCATCAATCAATGCCTTCCTGCAAAGATTATCACAACAAAGCTTCATGCAGGCCACAGCTTGGCAGAACGTGAAGTTAAGGGTGATGGAAAAAGCAATTGCATTGAGAGCAAAAAAAAAATTCATTCTTTTAAAATCAATTCATACAATGAATGCTTCGCACTGCAACAAACACTATGTGATGCGAGTTTGTTTTGTTTTTTTTCCCCAAAGTTTTGCACATCTCAATGCTTGCAATGCACGATGTTACCCACAAGCCGACAAGGGAATTACAACAGAAAGGGAGACATTAATCTGGGTAACAACGACATTTCATGACATTTCGCAATTTGAAAACCCTTAATGCGCAGAACCGTAGAGAAAGTATCAATGGCCTCAAACTGGAGGGAGGAAGAAAATAAATTAAAATAATAAATGTCTTGCCTTATTCTTCTTCTTTTGTTTTTTAATCCCATTCCGACAGAGGAGTTTAACTCGATACTAACTCCCTGATTTTACATTCAAGGGAAACAATTCGAGCTACGCCAATGGTTGCCTCGCTTTGTCATTTACATCCGGTAAGACCCAAGCAAAGCACAGGACCGTTTTCACATCCACAGCAGAATCTCCAGGTTCAGGATTCGAAGATTGCACAACTCAGACCAGCCTGCGTGGGTTTACAACATTAATCAGTCAGGAGGGTTCATCAACTATGATTGATCGATTTTATTTTTTTCCCCCGACCCACTAACTCGTCGAGCTCAAGGTTAAAGTTGAGAACCCTCAATAACGGATGTAATACAGGCCACTCACCTCGGTCTTCAACAACGACATTGCACCGTCTTCGTGTTAAGAATACTCTTTCACCTTTTCAGGCATAAGCAAAAAGCAAGACAGAGTGCCCTTGTCAGGTTCCGAGTGAACGACGACATTTCTAAAAGTCCACTTTAGAGAACACACCTGAATACAGAAGCAGAAGGAAGGAAGCATCAACCCAGCTACATGATACGTCAAAGATGGTCGCTGTGATGCGATACCACCTGGGGAGGGGTCTCCATTCGTTTGAACATGCTCAGGATGCGACACTCAATTTCTCCCAAATCTGGGCAGCACCTTTCATTTAAATCATTATTCGAGCAATTTTAGCAACATTGGGTGTTTTTTGCATCAAATTCTCTTTCACAAGGTTCATCTGAAGATTGGGGGGGGGGGAATTAAAAATATAAATAAAAAACCAATGTTTTAGGCCGCAGGGTGACCCGTATCTTGCCAAAAGGTGACCACGTGTGACTTCTTTAAGGTCACACTGAGGTGAACAGAGCTGCTATCCACCAGGAGCGACTCCTTGAGGAATATCTGCCTACGAGAGATTCCGATGAGAATCGTTCTACAGAGTAACCATAAAAATATGCTTTTGCCTCATAACGTCACCAAATGACGTCATAATGTCTTAAGCTTGACATATCTGGAAAGCACTCATCGAGGTGTTCAATTTGAGGTGCAACACGATATGCTTCCTAAAACTTGAAAATTTGACTTTGGGGTCAAATATGTTTGACCTCAGGCGCTAACCATGAAGGTCAAGGCCAATCGCCACTAAAAATTAAGCAACTGAGCGCCAGACCATGAACTATATTCCCATGAAGTTTGAAGACGATCCGATCAAAATTACACAACAAATAAGGGTTTCCTCGACTCCCCTGATTTGCGACAAAGTGACCTTGACCTTTGACCTTGACCTTCAAAATTTTATGCGCTGAAAGGGACCTCTATAGGCCTCTCATATGCGAAGTTACAAAAATTTCCAATGATAACTGTGCTCTGCAGAGTGATTTATACGTGATTACAGACCAAAAAAAAACAAAAAAAAAAAACATATGAAGGTCAAGGCCAATCGCCACCAAAAATTAATCAGCCGAGCGCCAGATCATGAACTATATTCCAATGAAGTTTGAAGACGATCCGATCAAAATTACTCAAAAAATAAGGGTTTTGTCGACTCCCCTGATTTGCGACAAAGTGACCTTGACCTTTGACCTTGACCTTCAAAATTTTGTGCACTGAAAGAGACCTCTATAGGCCTCTGATATGCGAAGTTACAAAAATTTCCGATGATAACTGTGCTCTGCAGAATTTTTTATACGTGATTACAGACAAACAAACAAACAAACAAACAAAAAAAAAAAACATACAAGCTGACAAACATATTGTCGCGAATTCGTGCCCGCCGTCGTGCGAACGGCCACGTAACTCGAATCGCGGCACGTCGCCCACCGGACGGACAATTCCGTCGTGACCCTCTCGGACTAACGCCGGGAGCTAGTCACGGGTGGGCCTTTCGGCCTCACCACGATCGTGCCAATCGGCCCCCCGCATGGGATAGGGTTGTTCGCCAAATTCGACCTACCTAAGTACCCACGCGGAGGGTAGACCGGGCGATCGCACCTCGCCGCAGGTCGACTCCGGACACGGGCCACTTAAGCGACCTGTTCCGTACTAGCGGGATAACCGAGCGGTGTTATCGTCGGCCTCGACGGTTCCGATTAATTATCAGGCGTATTAAGCCCACTACCAACCCTTTACGTGAAGGAAGATGGAGATTCAATTAAAGAAAAGACGAAGCGAAACGGGAAAAACAGTTCAACATAATGTACATTTATTCCGCGGCACACGGAGAGCACACATATACAGTTACAACAATTATGCACCAAAAGCAGATGTAACAAAATAAACACAACAATGCAGATGTACTACCGACTACGCGTGCACACGGCAACACTTACACAGTTTTACTTTACAGACGGCGCCGACAACACATTTACTCATAAGCAAAAGAAAAGGGCCACCCTCAAAGACAAGGGGGCAGGCGGGGCCTGTGGGCCGTGAGACCGGGTGGATCCCACCCGTGTCTTTGTGATGAGCCGCAAATGTGACGGCGCGGCGGCGCCCCGACTCCACGCTCCTTCGCGGGTTTCGTTGGCACTGCTTGGAGTGGGGTGGGAACGGGGCCCCCCCCTTTTCGCACTATCTCAGCGCGGGAGGGGGGAAAAAAGGGGGGAATTGTTGATGCTCTGGGGAAAGAGGATAGCTGGCTTGCTTGGGTCCCGCGACGAGCGACTCCACTGTGAGCTCGTCGCCGACCACTGTCTTCCTTGCCTCGGACCCGAACCCTTCGGTCTCCTCCCCAATTCTCCTCAGCCGACTGCAGCAAATCACCTCGACCGCGCTCCAGGCTTCCTCTCTCTGCAGCTCCCCGACAGACTCCGAACCCCGACAGACTGCGAGCTCAGAACAGATTTCTCCTCTCCAGACCCGACTTGACTCTTCTCAAACTCGCCTTGACTCTTCTCCAACTCGCCTTGAATCTTCTCCAACTGACTAAATTCGCCCCGCGCTCGGCGCTTTATAGTCCGGCAGGAGAACCCATATGCAAATTTCTGGATCAGAACGAGCTCGGGGGTGGAGCCACGCTCGCCCATTGGACGGAGAAAAAGGGGCGTGAGTCTCCCCTGATCCTCGAATTTGCATATCCCGATACTACTCCGATGCGCCTGGAGGCGGGGCCAAACCGCCCCGCGCTTGCCGATTGGACGGATCAGAAGTGGGCGTGTATCATTCCTGATCCGAATTCTCCTCGGAAAGGCCGCACTTTGCACCCGCGGCTCGGCGCGCGTCCTACACGAGGCCAGGACAGCCTGACGCTCGGTGCCCACAAGCGGTGCGGGAATGGCCGCAGAAGGAGAGGCGAAGGTGGTGGAGGGTTTAAAGTGGTGGTCCATGGCCATGGTGACGTTTGGAATGGCGGTGATGCGATGTTTGCGGGAGCGAGTTGTGAAGGTAAAGGTCGTGGCTGTTGGCGTTGTTGTTGTTGTGAAGCGGCGTTGTGGTTGGTGGTTGTTGTGTGCTGGCGGTTGAGACATGGTTGGTTCAAAATAAAGATAGAACAGAAAAACGGCTATCTTAAAGGGTCGCAGCCCGAATGAATCACATTTATTCCCTCCAAACAACGGGTTTGGGGCAAACTACACATGTACTTACAGAGATATCTCACCTACGGGACCTGAATGGTGGTTTGCGAATTTCCTCAACCGTAACACTATCTTGCAAAAACTTCGTTTTGGCATGATAAAAAGCATTTTAACCGTAAAAACACACGAGCACCAGTCACAGTATGCATTTGCAGCAATTGTCACAAAACTAACCTTACCAAAGAGAAGAACTCTTTTAAATATAACGATCCGTTGCAAAACAAATCTTGTACAAAAGCTGAGATTTCCACTTTCAAAGGAACTTCAACTTCACGTCGAGACGACATAAAAGTTAGAAAAAACGACCGACGTCCGGAACAAAGTAAGTAAGAAAACGGTACACTGAGGGTCTTGTATCGGTCATACCATCGAAAATGAAGTGGAGAACCGAGGAAGATTTAATAAGGTCTGTAGTTGCTCTGATGGACTGCACCACGCCGTGGGCCTTTGCCGTAAGTGCCCGGCTGTCCACCTGCGCGACAACGATGGACATCGGTTGAGAATGAAATCTTACGCAAAATAAATAGAACCCGGAAGCTGACGGAGTGGTGGCACGGGTGCAGTGCGACCGAGCGTCAATATACTGTGGTTACTGTCACGGCATTGGAACGTTTTATGACTTTCGTCATCTCCCTTTGAGTTCGACAACGTTCAAAAAATAATAATCAAAAATAAATAAATAAATGACAACGGCTTTGTTCTGTACGGCTGTGATAAAATGTCGAACGGAGCATTACATACCGCTGTCCTCTCCGTAGCCTCCATATCCACCGTATCCATAGCACGAGTAGTCATAGCTACTGGGGTAGCTTCCAGATCCACCACAGCTCCCGCCATAGTTGCCATAGCTACCGTACCCCTGGTTGTAATAACCAGAATTCCAACTCTGTGAGGTGGCTGTGGAGGGAAATGGAGTTGTTGATCACAGAAAGACAAAGTTACTCATGACAGTTTGGATGACTTGGTTATAAAATTGGTGAATCACAACAAAACATCCATTTAGTATCGATGCTTCAATTCCATCAACAATTTCTAGCCGCGCTTCGCGTAGCGAGACGGGGCTCTTAGAGAGCTCCGCATTGCTGTTGTTCTTCATCTTCTTGTTCTTCTTCTTCTTGTTCTTCTTCTTCTTGTGGTGAAGACAAAACCTTAAGGACTCGGCTCTTTTACATACATGATCCGATCTCGTTAAATACTAAACACATGTACACATCCTCGCATTGAGGGTGCCTTTTGAGAGCGTCTATCATAAACTTTTAAATATATTCGGACATTTGCTTTGAAGTTTCGAAAAGTTCACGTTACTATTTCAAGATTATTCCATTTAATGTATCGTAATTTCGTAAATACACCGTTTTCTCGTCATGAACGACGACGATCGCCCATGACTGGTCTCGCTATTGGCTCCGTCAAGGCATGTGACGAAATATCGGAAGTTGTTGTTGTTGTTTTTTCTTTTTCTTTTTTCTTCTTGTTCTTGTTGTTCTTATTCTGGTGAAGACAAAACCTTGAGGACGCAGCTTTTGGACACATTTGTCCTTGTTATATATAAAGGGCTAATGCTGTCTGTCTGTCTGTCCCATCTCAAAACGGTCCTCGGGGAGAATAAATCCTTCCTGCAAAATGAAGAATCCACATATTTAAGTCTCATCACCATCACAAACCACCTCCACACCTCAGTCCTTCCAATTGCTATGACTGTAGCCTCACCACTGCCAATATCCTCAGCACCACTGCCAATATCAAATTATCTATCCTCATGTGGGTTATTTCCTCACTTCCTACAACAGTGAGTACCCTCTGCTTCCCCTATTCTTGATGCAGCCCACATTGAGCATCTATCACATCTTACGAACTCCTCTTCCTTTCTCCTTCGGTCTTGATAGCCCTTTTTCCCCACCATATTCCCAAGACCCCAACTGACAAACACTAAACTTAACACGAGGCCTCACCCTGCTCGTTTCAATAAACGAACACAAAATACCCACTAAAACTGTTAGAAACAACTACAACCTTTATATACAAAACCCACAACCCCTGATAAATCTCAATAATATACACAAAACTAACAAACAAACAAAAACGCTCATCTTGACCTGCACAGCCGCATGCAAGAACAACGGGAAGTGACGTCACCCCAACAAAAAAAACAACAACATGCAAATCAACTATGTGAAGTTGCACGCATTGAAAACGTTTATTATTGAGAAAACCTTAACATATGGATACATATTTGGAATTCCAAACAAATAAAATTAAAAACTCTTACCTCCATTATTTCCTCCGGGAGTTGCAACAGAGCCTCTGCCCCTACCGCCCCCGCCCCCACGTCCCCAAGTCTGGTTCTGATAGACTACCTTGGGGTACGCCAGTTTTATTTCACACTGTAAATGAAAAAAAAGAAAAAAAAAACAGCCTTTAAAATCTAAAATAAAAACCACATTACAGCCATGGTGGTCTCCATTAAACCTCACATTTAACACCAACATAACAGCAATATTGTGAAGGATTGGCGGTGAAGGGAATCACACCCTACTCTTGACAGCCAAATATTGAAGATTCAGCGTCACTTAACAGCATCGCCGTCTCAGGGTTATAACGCCGGCTGGTTCGGCACAGGCCTCGGGTAACGTGCCTCGGATCACGATACCAAAGTACACCTGTGCCTTGCCAGTTTGGGAAATAGACCCCGGTTACAGACGGTTTGTCAGAGACCGAGCGAAGTCTGCCAGTCCGAAACCATTTTGGTTTTATTTTCAAATCGAGCGGTTGTTCCTCAGCGTGGCACAAATAAAGTCAAGGTGGCAACTTTCATATGAATCAACCAGATTTATTGGGGACACATCAGGGAAACACGACACAAGCAAAACATTCACGACAATGTTATAATTAATCTATAACCCGCTCTTAACTCGGGAGCTACCGATGCGGGTTTCGAAGGGAGCCCTCGCGAAATAAACCTTAGGCGGCACTGTTCGCTGTTCCTCAGCGCGGCACGAATAAACTCAAGGCGGCAACTTTCATATGAATCAACCAGATTTATTGGGGACACATCGAGGAAACACGACACAAGCAAAACATTCACGACAATGTTATAATTAATCTATAAACCGCTCTTCACTCGGGAGCTACGGATGCGGGTTTTGAAGGGAGCCCTAGCGAAATAAACCTTAGACAACATGCAGACAAGACACTGTGTACTTGGTGATGCCTCATGGACGAGAGGAAGTGTCGAAGGAACGAATGCGGCTCGTGAGAAGCCGATGTCAACGGATTCGCGCGCCCAAGCTCGAGCACGCCGCGTGGCAAGATGGTCCTCGTACTCCTTCTACCGGCACCGCTCGCGCATGCAGCCTCGGCGCGTCCAGCACCCGTAAGGTCGATGGCACAGGAGAGGAAGATCTATGGTGTGTTCCAGCTGGATTCTCACAAGGTCCAGTATACAAATCCAGGCCTGGCCTGTTCACCAGACAAGGCCAAATCGGGGTCTTGGGCTACGCAGGCTGTTCCATGGCCAAGGAGGAACAGCCGGCCAAAACCACTCTCCACAAAGCCGATCGCCAACTCACACAAGCCGTTCCCCTTGCCTTTCGGGACGGGCCTTTTCCACGAAGCAGATCGTAGACACAGCCGTCCCTCTCAAAGCAGATCGCCAACTGACACCACCAGCCACTCATCCAGCAGAAGGCAAACAGACCTCATGCAGTTCCTCTTGCCTTTTTCACGAAGCAGATCGCAGACAGACACAGCCGTCCCTTATACAGCAGATCGCGACTCGACACTCAGGCAGTTACTCCCTTGCTTCTTGGGGCTCGCTTTTCTGGGACGCCTCCGGGGATACGTGATTGGTCCATCCCTCGAGTCCACAGCCGCTCTCCACCAATCGGCTGCCGACACCTCTCGCCGACCGACACTCTCAGAGTGCTGGGCGAGGCGAGTTGGAAGGGGGGAAGGAAAAAGAAGCAAGGCGCCTCTCAGTACACCACCACTGTATGAACACTGGACAGCCTGCTACACCTCCCGACACGCATGTAACGTCCAATTACCGAACAACCTGGCTAAACAAGCATTTAAGGGGGGATCTGGGCTGATCCTATATTTGATAACCCACTAAGGGCCCATTTCCGCAACAATATTGCCATCATGTGGACAGTGACATCACAAATCAAAAATAAACAGTGCAGTACAATGAACCGGGACACAGGAAGACGTCATTTGACCCATCACGCCTGTGCTTTATCTCCACGTCATTCATTTCATCCTACAGTTTGGTTACTCTTCGAAGATACCAACACAACCTTCACCAATTTAACTTGGGGAAAGGGGGGAAGGTGGAGGTGGAGGGGGGAGAATAATAATGGGGCATACCCATCACCAGGGTGTTTTTTTCTGGGGTGGGGGTGCGGTGGGGGGGGATGCAAGGGTGAAGAACGAACATAGACAGCACATCCAACTTTTTACAAGACCGACATCAAAATAAATATAAAAATATACAATCAACCATCCATCCATCCATCCATCCATCCATCCATCCATCCATCCCTAAACGACCATCCTAAAATAGGCTGTTTACTATACTATCTGCAAATTGCAATATAAACTAGAAGGGCACTCGGTAGAGTGCATACCTCCGCCACGTAACGCCTGATCCACAAGAACATATCAGGCCCAATACATTTTTTGAAATATCATGATCTACAGTACGATATAGTTTTTGGCCCGATTGGAGCGTTTCAATGGTGAAGAATCCCTTTAAAAAATAAATAATTCTCAAATCTCAGGATCCCGGATCTTCACCAAAATCGAATCAATTTGGCTAACTACACATGGTCACACACCCAACCTGCCCTGAGGTTGTTGTTCACAGTTGTCTGAGGGTTGGAGCGTGGTTGCCTTTGGTGACGATGGCTGGCGTGGTGGTGAAGGTGGTTGTGTGATGGCGGTTGAGACGTGGTTGGTTCGAAATAAAGATGAACTTTTAAATATATTCGGACATTTGCTTTAAAGTTTCGAAAAGTTCACGTTACTATTTAAAGATTATTCCATTTAATGTCTTGTAATTTCGGAAATACACTATTTATTTCGGAAATACACTATTTATTTCGTAAATACACTATATTTCGTAAATACGTAAATACACTATATTTCGTAAACACGTAAAAACACTCTGACGGGTCTCGCTATTGGCTTAATCAAGGCACGTGACGAAATATCGGAAGTTGTTTTTTTTTAGCCGACAAAACCTTTAGGACGCTGCTTTTGGATAGATTTGTCCTTGTTT
Organism: Eptatretus burgeri; assembly: GCF_056783735.1. Taxonomy (NCBI): domain Eukaryota; kingdom Metazoa; phylum Chordata; class Myxini; order Myxiniformes; family Myxinidae; genus Eptatretus; species Eptatretus burgeri. Next base: position 128,493 of record NW_028225126.1, on the reverse strand, counting down.
TTTTTATAGCAGTCTGGATACCGAGAGCCGAAAATGGAGCAAACATGGATGACACCGAAACTCCAAAACTGAAATTTAACACTTCTTGGGCCTTCATAGATGCTCCAAACCCAGCTCGACTGCTGGTTCCAACCACAAAAATGGCCTTAAAGGTCCCCTGGCACGCAAAAGTACTGAAATTTCATTTATGTATGTCCTACAGGAGTTTTTCATCGTGATTTCAGATCTGACTGTTTTTTCACAATACTCATTCTGTAAAATGTAAAATAAGAAAAACAAACCTCTTCGGGTACGCCCCTAAAAATTCTCCTGAAAGGGGCGTAACCCACATGACGTAAACTACAGGATTACAAAGGCTGCACGTAAATTACTTGGGTGGGTGGTCTACGTGATTCTATTGGCTTTCTGTGTGTTTCCACATTTGCTTGGTCGACTCAATCGCTTCGTTCATTTCTGCTTTAAAAAAATCGAACATTTGGTTTTGAATAATGGATGACATGGACTTTGATTTGTCTGGTAACAACAGTGAGTGTGAGAGAAATGAAGGATTTTGGTCTGAATCACATGGAGAATTGTCGGATAACATAGTCGCGGGAGGTGAAGTTCAGGCAGCTGGAAATGGAATACGGCCTTACCAGTTCGAGCCCGAAGCAGGACAAGCAGAGGAAACTGGCGATGAAATTCCCGGCGTTCATGATGATCGGGAGGACATCAAACGAAGACTTGGCAATAACAACTGGTTGGACTAAATCCTATTCGTAATTCAATAATGTAAATTCGACTTGCATACTGCTTGATATCAGAAATATTTTAGTGAGGTGACGTGACCAGCGCAGCACAGCGGACATGGTTCTCCACGGCGAATAAATCGCAAGCAAGGTTGCCGCATGTCATCGGCCGTATCTCTCCGCGCATAAAACGAAGCAATCTCGCTGTCCCGATACAATGAAAACTTGTGTGCAGAACACACCTTGTGACACAATTGTCTCGAGTAGTCCGATAAATCTGACGTTATGTTTCATTTTTATTTAATTTTTTCCTACTGTCGTCATGTAGCACCAGTAGAAAACAATGAAAAAAAGAGAATAATAAATAAAAGCCACAGCACGTCAGATTTATCGGCCTAGTCGGACCTAGTAGGACGTAGCCTAGTAGGACGAGTTGGACGGACGACGGATTTATTGGACCAGTCTTGACTCTAGACTCTAGAGATCTCGAGTCAATCCAGTATGTGCGAGTTTCTGAATGTGACGTCAACGCTTCGATTCGCTGGTCAACTTTTCTTAGAGGCGGGCATCGCAAGTTGTGAAAAGCACAATAAATGTTTGAAATATTGCTCTAATTATCCCATTTTTGAGAAAAAAATGGGTGATTTCTTCACTGGGAAGGTCAAGTTAATATATTGTTGCGGTTGAGGAAATTCGCAAACCACCATTCAGGTCCCGTAAGTGAGATATCTCTGTAAGTACATGTGTAGTTAGCCCCAAACCCGTTGTTTGGCGGGAATAAATGTGATTCATTCGGGCTGCGACCCTTTAAGATAGCCGTTTTTCTGTTCTATCTTTATTTTGAACCAACCACGTCTCAACCGCCATCACACAACAACCACCAACCGCAACGCCGCTTCACAACAACAACAACGCCAACAGCCACGACCTTTACCTTCACAACTCGCTCCCACAAACATCGCATCACCGCCATTCCAAACGTCGCCATTGCCAGGGACCGCCACTTTAGACCCTCCACCACCTTCGCCTCTCCTTCTGCGGCCATTCCCGCACCACTTGTGAACGCCGAGCGTCAGGCTGTCCTGGCCTCGTGCGGGACGCGCGCCGAGCCGCGGGTGCAAAAAGCGGCCTTTCCGAGGGGAAGTCGGATCAGGAATGATACACGCCCACTTCTGATCCGTCCAATCAGCAAGCGCGGGGCGATTTGGCCCCGCCTCCAGGCGTGTCGGAGTAGAATCGATATATGCAAATTCGAGGATCAGGGGAGATTCACGCCCCTTTTCTCCGTCCAATGGGCGAGCGTGGCTCCACCCCTGAGCTCGTTCTGATCCAGAAATGTGCATATGGGTTCTCCTGCCGTACTATAAAGCGCCGAGCGCGGGGCGAATTTAGTCAGTTTTGGGCTCGGGCGAGTTGGAGAAGTGTGGCAGCGGGAGAGTTTTTCGGTCAAGGGAGTTGGAGAAGAGTCAAGGTGAGTTGGAGAAGTGTGGCAGCGGCAGAGTGTGGCAGCAGCAGTCAAGACGGGTCTGTAGGAGAGTCAGTCTGTCGGGGTTCGGAGTCTGTCGGGGAGCTGCAGAGAGGGGAAGCCGGGAACGCGGTCGAGGTGGCAGTGGAGTCGCTCGTCGCGGGACCAAAGCAAGCCAGCTATCCTCTTTCCCCAGAGCATCAACAACCTCCCCCCTTTCCTCCCCCCGCGCTGAGATAGTGCGGAAAGGGGGCCCCGTTCCCACCCCATTCCAAGCAGTGCCAACGAAACGCGTGGAGGAGTGCGGAGACGGGGCACCGCCGCCACATTTGCGGCTCATCACAAGACGGGTAGGCTCCACCCGGTCTCGTGGCCCACAGGCCCGTCTGTCCCCTTGTTGTTGAGGGTGGCCCTTTTTCTTTTGCTTTTGAGTATATGTGTTGTCGGCGCCGTCTGTAAAGTAAAACTGTGTAAGTGTTGCCGTGTGCTCGCGTAGTCGGTAGTAGATCTGCATTGTTGTGTTTCTTTTGTTGCAATTGCTTTTGGTGCATAATTGTTGTAATTGTATATGTGTGCTTTCCGTGTGCCGCGGAATAAATGTGCCTCATGTTGAACTGTTTTTCCCATTTCGCTTCGTCTTTTCTTTAATTGAATCTCCATCTTACTTCACGTAAAGGGTTGGTAGTGGGCTTAATACGCCCGATAATTAATCGGAACCGTCGAGGTTGACGATAACACTGCTCGGTTATCCCGATAGTACGGAACGGGTCGCTTTAAGTGGCCCGTGTCCGGAGTTGACCTGCGGCGAGGTGCGATCGCCCGGTCTACCCTCCGTGTGGGTACTTAGGTAGGTCGAATTTGGCGAACAACCCTATCCCACGCGGGGGGCCGATTGGCACGATCGTGGTGAGGCCGAAAGGCCCACCCGTGACTAGTTCCCGGCGTTAGTCCGAGAGGGTGAAGACAGAATTGTCCGTCCGGTGGGCGACGTGCCGCGATTCGAGTTACGTGGCCGCTCGCACGCCGGCGGGCGCGACCCGCAACAATATAAATAATCATAAAGTTTTGCATGTCAGGGGACCTTTAAGGGGCTGCCCAAGGAAGCTGACGAGCACGTACTTTAACCTTCCTCCAGCGCACGTACCCCGGCTCCGATAAAATTAAAAGGGTACTTCCGCACAAACGGAAGGAATGCACGCTGCTACTTTTAAATATCTCAAAGTGGATAAAAATTAACTCTCAACATCACTTTAAAAATTGAAACTTTCCAAATCATCGAATCGCCATGCCGTTTCAAAAATAAAAAATAAAAAAAAAACCGAGTACGATTTCAAAACAAACCTCACCTGACTCGCTCCAATCTCGTGATGCATCCTCTCCATGGCCCGCCTCACCGACGCCTCATCCTGAAAGGTCACAAAGCAAAAGCTTCGGCGTTTGCTTGAGTTGCCATCCACTGGAAGTTCAATCGCTTCCACCTGCACGAAAAAGGTGCAAAAGCAAGGTGATTATAAAAATAATAATAATAATGATAGCACAAGGAGATGCACAAGGACAACCTGAAACCTCTCAAAAAGCAAAAAAGAAAAGAAAGCAGACAATCGACAAACTTTTCTGTCGAAGCACTCAAAGGAAATAACTAAACTCCAAAGAATCCCAGGAAAACCCTTCCTTCTTCCACCAGTGACGACATTAAATCTCGGTCAATAGGATGAGAAAACAATTGCAACGAGAAGGGCACTCGGTGGAGCGCATACCTCCACCCTGTAATGCCTGATCCGCAAGAACATATCTGGCCGAAGATATTTTTGAGGTATCGTGCTGTATGTCGTTTTGGAGCCCTATCTCTCAATGGTCAAGAATCGCTTTAAAAATTCTAGTCGTCGGATCAGGATCCAGATCTTCACCAGGATCGAATCAATTTGTCCTCGTCACACACCCCAACATGTCCACCAACTTTCATCCGAATCCACGCACAACTTTTAGAGATATCCTGTGCAGACAGACAGAGAGACAGACAGGGGTGAAAACAACCTGATTCGCCTTCGGTGGCGGAGGTAAAAAGGCAACAAATTGATCATGGTGCAGTGGGGCCAAGTATGGGAATTAATCAGGAAACAAAGAAAAAGGGTTGGATTCCAACCAAGTTGGGAGGTAGGGAAGAAAACTGTGGGTATGGTTGAGAGATGGTACTCCACAACACTACCTCTCCCCCCCACCACTCCACAAATTCCATGGTACCCACAAGTTTAATTATTTTTGTCCAGCAAGCATTTAACCAGATAAATGAGAATGGTGAGATGGATGTGTCATGTGATAGTGAAGGAGAGGAAACCACTTGGAGAATTAAGAGATAGGTTAGGTAGAAAAAGCATGAGTGAGGTTATGCATAGGGGTAGGTTGAGATGGTTCGGACATGTGGAGAGGATGTGGGCGGGTAGTTGTGCGAAGAGGTTATAAATATGAATGGAAGGAAAGCTCGAGGCCATCCGAGGAAAACATGGGATGTGTTGCTGAGATGACCTTCGAGTTCAAGGCCAAACAAGAGGGCTCGCAAGGGATGGTGCAGCCATTAAGTGAACCAAAGACATCACATTACAGATTTGATGGAACAAGTGCGAGCATGACGGCAACGCGATGACACCAGCGAGTGACCACAAGAGCATCAGGGCCGATGGGACCAGGCAGAATTGCTCGTTATACCTCTCCAAAAGTGGAGAAATATTCCCGAATCTTGTCCTTTTCAGTGTTGGGGTTGACACCACCCACAAAGATCTTTACCGGCTCCTTCTTCATGACTTTGACACGCTTGGGGTCAATCACTCTGCTGTCCAGTCGGTGATCTTTAAGGGCCAGCACCTGCATCAGAAAAGACGGATGGAAAACAACGTGCGGTAACTTCCCGGCCACGAAAAACAACCACAGTTCATAATCACGTTTAACCAGAGATACCGGGATGCCCCACAATCTCTCGAGTACGAGAGCGAACCGGTTCCACTTTTCAAATCTCTATCATCCCACCATGATGCACCTCATCAACAGACGAGGCCGTGCGAAACAAAATAAAGCCGAATCCTCTGGAAAGACCGGTGACCGGGTTGAATTTGATGGTGCAGTCCACGACCTCGCCAAACTTGGAAAAGTAGTCTCTTAGACCCTTATTAGAAGTCTCCCAACCGAGGCCACCAACAAACATCTTGCTGTGAAACAAGAAAAAAAAGATGACAAATATCATTTTGCTTATTAAAAATCTTGGAGAGGATCATTGCCTCGAGTTCTCGAGAATATAGCGATGGCACACACACACGTAACGGGCCGAGGAGACTTGAATCAGCCGAATGGTCTCCTCCTGGGTCAGTCAATAGTTTTTCCTCGAGTCTGTGGTGTAATGGTGAGTGTGTCTGGTTCGAGTTCGAGAGGTCACTGAGGTTCGAACTCTGCCCGAGACAAAGCAAACACGAAACCAGAGTGGTGTCAAAGCCACCCGATGCTCGCCTGTTTATACATTTTTCGTTTTTCGTTTTTAAAAGACTCGTCTCATAATTTTTTTTTAAATTGCAGTGAAGTCTGATCCAAATAATTTTAAAGCAATATATGTATTTGTATATTGCAATCAGTAAACAAGAGGTTCACACGAGGAATTCAAAACTCACACAGGGGTGAACTTTCTCACTGCAAAAAGTCAACAAAGGCTTTCTGAGGGAGGAAATGCCGATGGCCCGAACTGGAAGACGAACTTGAAGACTGGGTTAACACACCGACAGTGGATGCTTGGGGTGTTTCCACTGTTCAGATGAGACTCAAAGCAAGATCGATCACTTTTTGTGGATAATTTTCGGACGTTTTTGAGCTTGTTTTTTGTGTGCAACATTTGCGCCTTATAAACCAGTGCGGCTTGTGTGTGTTTAAATTCCAGATTTTTAAAAAAAATTTCGGGGATGCGGCTTATATAACGATGTGCTCAATGGTCCGAATTTGATGGTACTCGCCTTGCCATGAGAAATGCATCGAAAAGAAAAAGTAATATGTAGTGTTGGGAGTTAGAGTGCGGACAGGAACGGATGACGAAGGAAAGAACCGCTTTAGATGACGAACGTATGTCACGACACACCGACCGTCTCCACAGTCTGTACCTATGTACCAAATATGAAACGTGAAAGTTGAAAACTTTGGGAGTTTGAGTGCGGACAGGAAATGATGGAAAACAGCATCCTGGTTGCCATGGCAACCACTTTAGATGACGAACGTATGTCGAGGCACACCATCTCCACAGTCTGTACCTTTGTACCAAATATGAAACGTGAAAGTTAAAAACTTTGGGAGTTAGTGCGGACAGGAACGGACGGACGGACGGACGGACGACCGGTATCACATAATACGCCCCGATATATATATCTAGGGTGTATAAAAAATAGTGGGGTAGATAAAAACATCAGAAAGGAAAAAATAACGCACCAAAAACTTGAACATTTCACGCTCACGCTCACGCTGATGCTCACGCCGGGTGTATCGCTATCGCTCTTTGTTCTTTGAACAGGCGAGCTAACTAGAGTTGGTGTCAAAGCCACCCAATGCTCGCCTGTTTATACATTAATCGTTTTTAAAAGACGAGTCTAATAATTAATATTTTTTTATAAAGCATTGCAGTGAACTCTGATCCAAATAATTTTAAAGCAACATATGTATTTGTATATTGTAATCAATAACAAGAGCGCAAGTGAGCACAATATATGCCCGAACAAGAAGGTATATACAGAATTGTGCTACTGCACGGAAAACAGCATCCTGGTTGCCATGGCAACCACTTTAGATGACGAACGTATTGTTGCGAATTCGCGCCCGCCGGCGTGCGAGCGGCCACGTAACTCGAATCGCGGCACGTCGCCCACCGGACGGACAATTCTGTCGTGACCCTCTCGGACTAACGCCGGGAACTAGTCACGGGTGGGCCTTTCGGCCTCACCACGATCGTGCCAATCGGCCCCCCGCATGGGATAGGGTTGTTCGCCAAATTCAACCTACCTAAGTACCCACACAGAGGGTAGACCGGGCGATCGCACCTCGCCGCAGGTCGACTCCGGACTCGGGCCACTTTAAGCGACCCGTTCCGTACTATCAGGATAACCGAGCGGTGTTATCGTCAACCTCGACGGTTCCGATTAATTATCGGGCGTATTTAGCCCACTACCAACCCTTTACGTGAAGTAAGATGGAGATTCAATTAAAGAAAAGACGAAGCGAAACGGGAAAAACAGTTCAACATGAGGCACATTTATTCCGCGGCACACGGAAAGCACACATATACAATTACAACAATTATGCACCAAAAGCAATTGCAAAAGAAACACAACAATGCAGATCTACTACCGACTAGGCGAGCACACGGCAACACTTCCACAGTTTTACTTTACAGACGGCGCAGACAACACATATACTCAAAAGCAAAAGAAAAGGGCCACCCTCAACGACAAGGGGGCAGACGGGGCCTATGGGCGCGAGACCGGGCGGAGCCTACCCATATTGTGATGAGCCGCAAATGTCGCGGCGGTGCCCCGACTCCGCGCTCCTCCGCGGGTTTCGTTGGCACTGATTGGAATGGGGTGGGAACGGGGCCCCTTTTCCGCACTATCTCAGCGCGGGGGGGGGGGGAAGGGGGGAATTGTTGATGCTCTGGGGAAAGAGGATAGCTGGCTTGCTTGGGTCCCGCGACGAGCGACTCCACTGCGACCTCGACCGAGCTCCCGGCTTCACCTCTCTGCAGCTCCCGGACAGACTCCGACTCCAACAGACTGACTCTCCTCCAGACCCGTCTTGACTGCTGCTGCCACACTCCGCCGCCGCCACACCTCTCCAACTCGCCCGAGCCCAAAAACTCTGAATGAATTCGCCCCGCGCTTGGTGCTTTATAGTACGGCAGGAGAACCCATATGCAAATTTACGGATCAGGATGAGCTCAGGGGCGGAGCCACGCTCACCCATTGAACGGAGGAAAAGTGGGCGTGAACCTCCCCTGATCCTCGAATTTGCATATATCGATTCTACTCCGACGCGCCTGGAGGCGGGGCCAAATCGCCCCCGCGCTTGCTAATAGGACGGATCAGAAGTGGGCGTGTATCATTCCTGATCCGACTTTTCCTCGGAAAGGCCGCTTTTTGCACCCGCGGCTCAGCGCGCGTCCCGCACGATGCCAGGACAGCCTGACGCTCGGCGCCCACAAGCGGCGTGGGAACGGCCGCAGGAGAGGCGAAGGTGGTGGAGGGCCTAAAGTGGCGGTGATGGCCATGGCGACGCTTGGAATGGCGGTGATGCGATGTTTACGGGAGCGAGCCGTGACGGTAAAGGTCGTGGCTGTTGGCGTTGTTGTTGTTGTGAAGCGGCGTTGCGGTTGGTGGTTGATGTGTGATGGCGGTTGAGACGTGGTTGGCTCAAAATAAAGATAGAACAGAAAAACGGCTATCTTAAAGGGTCGCAGCCCGAATGAATCACATTTATTCCCTATAAACAACGGGTTTGGGCTAACTACACATGTACTTACAGAGATATCTCACCTACGGGACCTGAATGGTGGTTTGCGAATTTCCTCAACCACAACAGTATGTCGTGACACACCGTCTGCACAGTCTGTACCGATGTACCAAATAAGAAACGTGAAAGTTGAAAACTTTGGGAGTTAGAGTGCGGACAGGAACGGATGGAAAACAGCATCCTGGTTGCCATGGCAACCACTTTAGATGACGAATGTATGTCGCGCCACACCGTCTCCACAGTCTGTACGTACGTACCAAATATGAAACGTGAAAGTTGAAAACTTTGGAGAGTGCGGACAGGAATGGACGGACGGATGGACAGACAGACAGATGGGCAGACGGACGACCAGTATCACATAATACGCCCAGATATATATATATATATATATATATATATATATATATATATATATATATATATATATATATATATATATATATATATATATCGGGCATATAAAAAATAGTGTGGTCGATAAAAACATGAGAAAGGAAAAAATAACTTGCACCAAAAACTAACATTTTCACACACGCTCACTCTGACGATCACGCTGGCGCCCACGCCTGTTATTAGAACAGGCGAGCTAAAAACGGCTCATATCGATTCCTAACTTGCCCCTCAGGATTAAAAAGGCTAAATCACGACCAAAACCCCAACTTGGAAATGTTAACACAAGTTTAAATGTTAAGATAAGTCTTCTTCTTCTTCTTCTTCTTTCGGCTGCTCCCGTTAGGGGTCGCCACAGCGGATCATCCGTATGATCCGTATAGTGATTTGGCACATGTTTTACGCCGGATGCCCTTCCTGACGCAACCCTGGTCGCCTCTTACGACACAGGGATGTGGTACACCTATTTTAACCGGGGTATACACCGGCCCAGTACACTGGTGCTCATTTCGCCGACCTCGGAAGGATGACAGGCTGAGTCAACCCCCTGGTGTATTAATTCAGTGGCCCAACGGGGCTTGAACTCAGGACCTCTTGGATCCCAAGCCGCTGCCCGAACCACTGCGCCAACACCAGGCTTAAATGTTAAGATAAGTCGATAAGTTTAAATTAGAATTAGTTACCTGGAAATTATGGAGATAGAGGGGTATGGGGATGTTCATTAGACTTTTTTTTAGCCAGTTTGAGCATTGATGGGTTATTGTGTACAGAGTGCTGTTAGAGGGGGGGGGGGTCTTGTCAAGGGGTGTTGTGCGTTCGATCTGATTTTAACCAAGCCCATGCCCCCCCCTCCCCGAGGAAGATAATACAAATGTTTTTTAATTTTTTATTTATTTAAACATTTCCAACCGAATCCGAGTTTTCACATTTCCTTCAGCAACCTCACCCATCATCATCCTCTACCCTACTCGCGCTGATTTTCGCTCCGTCACAGTCGACTCCAGATTCTCCGCGCCCACCACCATCTCCTGCAGGCCCGACTCTGGCTACAGCACTGGAGCTGCCACCACCACCACCACCACCCATGTTTCCCTGGACGGGCACCCGACCCCTTGAGCCATGACACCACCAACATCCCCTTGGTCTACAAGCTGATAATCTTCAGTGAAATCGAGGTGAGCGACGTACCGGGAGACGAGACCAGCACTGCCGTTCGTTGGATGAGCATAATCCGCCATCTTCCTTTCTTCTCCGTGAAGCGCGTGCTGCGACGACCCAGATCCCGCCCGTGAGATAATCTATCCTTTTATTTTCGCAGTAAAAGCCTATTTTTTGTTAAATCGAATGCAGTCGAACTAAAGCGCAGAGTGTCACCGTCGAGTCTTTCATTCGGAATTATGTTTTACTTCAAAGTTTGAAAAAGGGGGGAAGGCTAGTTGCGCTGAATAAACGTGTTTATACAACCCTCGAACGGATCGACCGTTCGACATATATGTCCCTTATGTCGACATAATATGTACCTACCACCCGAGTTTGGTCAAAATCCGCCCACGTTTATTACCAATTATGCTGATGACAAACGAACAAACATCCAAACAAACAGACAGAATTACTCACAACAAGGGTCACCGATTTCGGCGACCCAACAGACAGATAGACAGGGGTGAAAACATAACGTCCATCCACCTTCGGTGGCGGAGGTAAGATGAATGTTGTGGTTTTGGAAATTTACCCCAAGGGAAGTGCGAACACGGATACGTCGGTTACCCGAGGATGAGTTATTTCATTCGTCTTCGCGTGGAAAAGTTCACAGTAAGAGTCGCCCGAGACACCGCGCCGATAGAAAGTGTATAACCCCGTTTCACAACGTTCACCTTTTGTTGCCTTCTCGCCTGGAATTTACACATCGTAACCCACAAACTTCCATGTGAAAAATAAATTCAACAAATTTCAGAAAATTAATTGAAAATACAAAACCCTAATATTGGGGTTTTGAGAAACCACTGTTTTGAATGTGTGCTCACGACACGTCGGTCCTTGAGTGTAGTTATTTCCGTAATAAATGTTTAGAATAGTCCCTGACCTTTAAACATGGGTCAGGTCAGGTGATCTCCACATGTCGAGCGAGCGAAGCTGTTGGCAGTTTGAGCCCAGACTAAGACCGTGTTCGTAAGTGTCACCTGAGGTTGGAAGGACGAGGAACATGCATCGTGACACCCATTGCTGCAGGGGGAAGGAAACGCTTCTGCGAATCCCAGAACACAAGGGACATTCAAACTCAAACAAATCTCCAACAAATATGTCATCAGCGGCGGTGTCCGACAAACATACAGTCCTCGTCTCCTTTTATATTTCAGGAAAGAGCTTTGATTAACATTTAATTCCTTTATTATCCCGAAGCTTTTTTAATAAAACAGGCGGGTGTTGTAATCTTCTCTGCCTGTCTGTCCATCCGTCACACTATCTCCTCCTAAACGGATGGGCAGAAATTTACCAAACCCGTTAGTTGTGATCACCACATGGCAAGATGTGAGAGTGGTATCATTTTTTGCCATGTACCCCTGCGGTCAACAACCAACAAATGCAAATTTTTAACATGTATCAATGAAGCTTTGTGTATGTCGTCAACATCGGGGGGGGGGGGGACGCATGGAGTATGTATCAATTGTTGGGGCATTTGTTCCCCGGTTCGTGCCTTGGGATGGGAACTTACAGTCACAGAGGTGACAATGGGAAAAAAAAATTTCAATCAAAATTTGATATAATTGGGTCATTCCTCATGGAACTTTTTGACATCTTTCAACTTTGCTCTCGGAGGGGAAGCGTGGGCGATTTGCGATGGCGATTTTCCATCGACTTCCCTCGAGTTTCCTTTATTTTTTCAGCGATTTAGGTTCAAAAGGGATCTTGTACTGGATGGAATGCAAGGATGGATTAGATGCAGGGATAACTATCGCCTGGAGCTCATCGTGATTAATCATGAGCACATATCGACTGTGTTTATATAGTTGTGGTTTCTCCGCCGCTTCTTCACTCAAACTCCTCCCGTGCCTCCGACCGCACCTCTCTTTCTCACTCGCCTTCCCATTGGACAGGCGCGCGGTAGGAGGGGCGCTCCCACACGCTGCACGCCGATTGGTCAAGGGCCGCCAGATGGCCCCTCCCCGAGCTCCGCCTTCTCCACACCAGGCGACCTTCTGTGCATGCGCCTCGTCATTCCTCTCATTCGCCAAAACGGGCGGCAAACCCTGCGATTGGCCAGGTGGAGGAAGCGAATGAAGGCGAGGGCGATGCGGTGCGGTTCGCGGTGATGTCAGTGGTGCAAAAACAAACTAAAAGAAAACCCTGACTATTAAAATAACTTCACAGCGCAGGACATTCAATGACCCATTAGACGAGAGAAAGGACTATCTATAAAACACGTACTTACCGAGATAACTAATCTATAGGAACCCAAATGATCGTGTGCTCATGGCTTCCAGATTCGCAACAATATTTATGTGACGAGGAAAGAAAATATCAACAAATCAGGTGAACTCATCCCAGGTTCACTTGAACGTGCTTCTGGCGCTCCTAACTAAGGGGTGGTTCTCTAGCTCCCATACTGTGCTCTCCTTGCACCCACACTGTGCTCTCCTGGCACTAAAACCTACCGTGCTCCCCTGGCACTAAACTACAGCGTTCTCCTGGCACTAAACCCCACTGTGCTCTCCTGGCACTAAACCCCACTGTGCTCTCCTGGCACTAAACCTACCGTGCTCTCCTGGCACTAAACCTACCGTGCTCTCCTGGCACTAAACCTACCGTGCTCTCCTGGCACTAAACCTACCGTGCACTCCTGGCACGAAACCCCACTGTGCTCTCCTTGCACCCACACTGTGCTCTCCTGGCACTAAAACCTACCGTGCTCCCCTGGCACTAAACTACAGCGTTCTCCTGGCACTAAACCCCACTGTGCTCTCCTAGCACTAAACCTACCGTGCTCTCCTGGCACTAAACCTACCATGCTCTCCTGGCACGAAACCCCACTGTGCTCTCCTGGCACTTCTGACAACCTTCACCTGCCAGGAATCCCCAAAGCCCTGGTGCCCTATTTCCCGACACCCCAACTTCCAATGCCATGTCACACTCCCAGCCAGTACCCCCATTCCTTGGCCTGCACCTACCCCTAGCAGTCCGCCTGCACAATGGAACAGCAGCCAGAATCCATGTCAAATCCTCTAAGTCCCCCGAACCCACACTAACTTGGTTAGGAGACACCTACCGACAGGGTACGTTGTTCGCACTCACTCTCCTCATTTGCACAATCATGCCATTCACCCCAAACACTCTAGTCATTCATTCCACAGTGCCACACACCCAGTCCACAACACCATCCAACACCTTTCACTTTTATGTGAAAACAAAAACACACCAGTCCCTCGGATCCCACTTGGTCATCAAATTTAACTGGTACACTTTTTCATCAAACCCCAACCAATTTGTCACTACGTGCGTCATCCGCTGGCCTCCTCCATACTGCCCTAATCGTTTATTTCCAACAATTTAAACAAGACATCAAAATCTCTTCACCAGCCCATGGAACCTCTGCATGGTTCCAACCAGATATTTCAGTCTTTCCTCAAACAAGCCACTCTTTGTCATCCACTTGTTTCAGGTGTGTTTAACATTCTGCCTGTAATGTCGCCACCGCTTTTTTCGAATAATCACCCAAATCCACTCGTGCCACTCTTATGCCTTCTGTCATCTCTCAATTTGCAATCACTTTCGGAACAATTTTCAATCAAAATTTCTTACATCCCAATATGGCCTGCTTCTTTGGCTCATTGGAAGGGGAGTGAGGGAATGAATCCCTCATTACCCATGACATGACCCCGCCGCCTTTCCGCCATGGCTCAAAGGGGTCACGCCTCAATGGGGGTTGTGGTCTACTCCCTCCTTTTCTCCAGGGTTCGCGGAAGTCAGGTAAACCCCAATCGGGGGAGCGGCCTCCCCCTCTTCTCCATAACTCCCTGAAGACAGACAAACCCCACTTAGCTAGCCAAACCCCTCGTGTGCTCAGAAAGGTTTGAAGACCAAGTGACACACGCCAGTGCCACCCGCTACTCCATCTGCGCTCCACCCCGAAGTTCCTGTGAGGCCAAGAGAGAAACCAAAATCCAATTTCTAAAGCCTGTTCCTAGGTGCAGCACCTCCAACTCTGCGAGAACCCATGCGGAGCTGTCCATTATGGTTTCCGTCCCCTGGCTTAAGTTCTTTCAAGGTGGAATTTCTCCCTCTCGGTCCACCACCACCACTGTACGAACAATAAACAGTCTCTTACACCTCCCGACACACATGGAGCGTCCATTTACCGAACAACCTGGCTAAACATGCATTTAATGGGGGATCTGGGATAATCCTATATTTAATAACACACAAAGGGCCATTTCCGCAACAATATATATATATATATATATATATATATATATATATATATATATATATATATATATATATATATATATATATATATATATATATATATATATATATATATATATATATATATCTCTGTGCATGCATGCATATAAAACTCAAACAGTCAATGGGTAGAATGCATACCTCAACCAAGCTGATTAGTTTACATTTCTTATCACATCGATGGGCCAGATCTTGATTCGAACCTGAACTAAAATTTAATCATTTCAGCCGTGCAATATCCCCAAGCTCTCCAAATTTCATCTAAATGCATCCACAACTTTTTGAGATGTCCTTTTCACATCGCAGATGCATTCACGTATTCCTACATTTCCATGAGTCCAATTTGCATTCAGAAGTTCAGAAAAAATTATGGTTAACCATCTTGAAGCCACCTTCATCAAAATGCTGAAAATGTTTGAACAATTTGAATGATATTTCATGCCACCAACGGCAGGTTAAAGTTGCCCTGCAAGAGACGAACCATGTCACGGTTAACAAAAAAAACTTTCACAAAAACCAGACACCAAATCATTTTGAAAGTTATACATGAGAATTACACACCAAATCAAAATCACATCGCCAAGAAAACCAAACAACATGATCTTTTGTACATTTATTGATAAAACTGAAAACGACAAAAAAATATATAAATGCAACGACTGCATAATACAAAAAACAAACAAAACCGCGAAGAACAGTCAGAAACAAGGCTGAAGACTACAACTGGAGGTTGTGGTGGAAGGGAATGCAAAGGGGAGGGAATGACCAGAAAGTTGACAAAATTCACCCTTTTCTCACTCCCCACTCAATGTCGCTTCTTGGCACTTCCTGCAGGTCTTCCTCCCAAACATGGTTATCTAAACAGGGGGAAACGGAAAGTCGGGGAGACAGAGGATGGAAAGCAGGGAGGGTAGAATAAACTTACGTGCACGAAAAAAATATTAAAATGTGGATGGGAAAGCAGGAAGAGAACAAAAAGTGCAAGAAAGAAGGGAAGGGAAGTGAGACATGGCAAGAGAAGAGGACTTTGTCGTATTATCAAGTTCTCCGCACCCTTTAACATTTACCTTTAACCTGCAGAGAGAACTCAGAAATTATCATTACCATTAGAAGTTACACCACAAAAAATAAAAAAATAAAAAACTGTTCACAAGCATCGAGTTAAGGTCGTTAACCTGTTTACCCTCTGGCAAATGATGTTATCCAGTGTACCTGCAGATGAGGGCCTGGGTGTCTCGATCTCGGAGGATGAGGCCTGAGGACGTGGGCACCAGACAACCAACTCGTCTTCTGTTGCAATGCATTGTGTTGTGACAATGCATCATGTGGGGAAGCCAAGCAAGGCGTACCGAGTGTAAACGAGTCAGGATTTTTGTTAGAAGGGATGGTGTGAGGTTGGGGATGTGCCCTTTTACCACTGAGTAAATTTTTACCATTTACGACTTTTACCATTTACGACTCAAAGTCAAATCTTGATGAGAAAACCCACCGTTTTAGATGAAGTCAACCTTAACATGAATAATGTCAACATGAATGACTTAATTATTAGCATTGAGCAAGGGGAGAAGGTTAAGGGGTAAGGATGTGGTCGTCAAATTCATACGCCGCTGCGCACTCTGACCCATGCTCGATTGGCAGCCGCTGCCCAGGCCGTGACCTCGTTTTGGGTCACGACCTTTGGCTCGAGGCTGCCCTCTTGGAGAAGGGTCAAAAAGTTAGGATGGGTGAAGGAAATGAAGGACATACATGAGGTCAGACCCCTTTAGTTATTTTTTTGTGCTGTTTCTGCTGTTACAAATTAGCAATTTATATACGTTGCCATACAGTCTACATCAAGTCCACTTGTACAAACGGCAATTGCTAAAACAGCAATCAGAATTTAAGTTTACATGACAAAATAATAAGAATAATAAGAATAATAATACTGCAGAAAGAAACAATCATAACTAAATCAGGGCACTTCCATCATCAATTCTAATTTATAGATTTCATGTCGAAAACAAATGTGCCAATTACAGCATGCTATCAGCAAATGTTAAAAAATAACCTCGACACTCCATCGCAAGATTTCAAAGTCTGTGGAATGATGCAACTACCGTCGTGATGACTGCCGCTTTTCAACGACAGACAATGTGTACAATTTTATTGCTGCCACAAGACAGTTAAGATTGGTCGAGAGTGCAACGAAACCAAAATGGGGTTGTAATCTGGGTTAGCCCATTTGGTGTTCCCAGCTGAACCCACACATGGTGCATGCACATGTTTTATCCAGATAGCAACTCCTTCCATTCCCATTCAAAAAAGTACAATCTTGACCGCAAATCTCTCCTGTGTGTGATTTGTGAACAATCTCCTACTTGAGCCGAATGTTGATGCACAAGAAAGTAAATCAAGTCACGATCGTTTGTGTTTTACAAGATGACTGAACATCAAGTAGCCTTGCTGTGGTTAGCAAAATATATTGATCTTGAAATGGGGTGGGGGGGGGGCGTTGAGGTTCTACAACAAAGACATCCATTCATCCAGGTAGTTTATCCCTCCAACAGTCACATCAATGCCTTCCTGCAAAGATTATCACAACAAAGCTTCATGCAAGCCACAGCTCGGAAGAACATTAAGTTAAGGGTGATGGAAAAAGCAATTGCAGTGAGAGCAAAAAAAAAATTCATTCTTTTAAAAGCAATTCATACAATCAATGCTTTGCACTGCAACAAACACTATGTGATGCGAGTTTGTTTTGTTGTTTTTCCCCAAAGTTTTGCACATGTCAATACTTGCAATGCACGATGTTACCCACAAGCCTACAAGGGAATTACAACAGAGAGGGAGACATTAATCTGGGTAACAACGACATTTCATGACATTTCGCAATTTGAAAGCCCTTAATGCGCAGAACCGTAGAAAAAGTATTAATGGCCTCAAACTGGAGGGAGGAAGAAAATAAATAAAAATAATAAATGTCTTGTCTTTTTTTTCTTCTTTTGTTTTTTAATCCCATTCCGACAGAGGAGTTTAACTCGATACTAACTCCCTGATTTTACATTCAAGGCAAACAATTCGAGGTTCTCCAATGGTTGCCTCGCTTTGTCATTTACATCCGGTAAGCCCCAAGCAAAGCACAGGACCGTTTTCACATCCACAGCAGAATCTCCAGGTTCAGGATTCGAAGATTGCACAACTCAGACCAGCCTGCGTGGGTTTACAACATAAATCAGTCGAGAGGCTTCATCAACTTTGATTGATCGATTTTATATTTTTTCCCCTGCCCCACGAACTCGTCGAGCTCAAGGTTAAAGTTGAGAACCCTCAATAACGGATGTAATACAGGCCACTCACCTCAGTCTTCAACAACGACATTGCAACGTCTTCGTGGTAAGAATACTCTTTCACCTTTTCAGGTATAAGCAAAAAGCAAGACAGAGTGCCATTGTCATGTTCCGAGTGAACGACGACGTTTCTAAAAGTCCACTTTAGAGAACACACCTGAATACAGAAGCAGAAGGAAAGAAGCACCAACCCAGCTACATGATACGTCAAAGATGGTCGCTGTGATGCGATACCACCTGGGGAGGGGTCTCCATTCGTTTGAACATGCTCAGGATGCGACACTCAATTTCTCCCAAATCTGGGCAGCACCTTTCATTTAAATCATTATTCGAGCAATTTTAGCAACATTGGGTGTTTTTTGCGTCAAATTCTCTTTCACAAGGTTCATCTGAAGATTGGGGGGGATTTAAGATATAAAAAAGCATTTTAACCGTAAAAACTCACGAGCACCAGTCACTGTTTGCATTTGCAGCAATTGTCACAAAACTAACCTCACCAAAGTGAAGAACTCTTTAAAATATAACGATCCGTTACAAAACAAATCTTGTACAAACGCTGAGATTTCCACTTTCACAGGTACTTTAACTTCACCTCGAGACGATATAAAAGTTAGAAAAAACGACCGACGTCCGGAACAAAGTAAGTAAGAAAACGGCACACTGAGGGTCTTGGATCAGACATACCATCGAAAATGAAGTGGAGAACCGAGGAAGATTTAATAAGGTCTGTAGTTGCTCTGATGGACTGCACCACGCCGTGGGCCTTTGCCGTAAGTGCCCGGCTGTCCACCTGCGTGACAACGATGGACATCGGATGAGAATGAAATCTTACGCAAAATAAATAGAACCCGGAAGCTGACAGAGTGGTGGCACGGGTGCTGTGCGACCAAGCGTCAATATACTGTGGTTACTGTCACGGCATTGGCACGTTTTATGACTTTCGTCATCTCCCGTTGTTTGACAATGTTCAAAAAATAATAATTAAAAATAAATAAATAAATGACAACGGCTTTGTTCTGTACGGCTGTGATAAAATGTCAAACGGAGCATTACATACCGCTGTACTCTCCGTAGCCTCCATATCCACCGTAGCCATAGCACGAGTAGTCATAGCCACTGGGGTAGCTTTCATATCCACCATATCCATAGTACGAGTAGTCATAGCTACTGGGGTAGCTTCCATATCCACCATAGCTCCCGCCATAGTTGCCATAGCGACCGTACCCCTGGTTGTGATAACCAGAATTCCAACTCTGTGAGGTGGCTGTGGAGGGAAATTGAGTTGTTGATCACAGAAAGACAAAGTTACTCATGACAGTTTGGATGACTTGGTTATAAAATTGGTGAATCACAACAAAACATCCATTCAGTCTCAATGCTTCAATTCCATCATCAATTTTTGGCTGCGCTTTGCGTCGCGAGACGTGGCTCGAAGAGAGCTCTGCGTTGTTGTTGTTCTTCTTCTTGTTCTTCTTCTTGTTGTTCTTCTTCTTGTTCTTCTTCTTGTTGTTCTTCTTCTTGTGGTGAAGACAAAACCTTTAGGACGCAGCTCTTAGACACATTTCTCATTGTTATATATAAAGGGCGAATGCTGTCTGTCTGTCTGTCCCATCTCAAAATGGTCCTCGGGGAGAATAAATCCTTCCTGCAGAACGAAGAATCCACATATTTAAGTCTCATCACCTCCACAAACTACCTCCCACACCTCAGTCCTTCCAATCGCTATGGCTGCAGCCTCACCACTGCCAATATCAAATTATCTGTCTTCATGTGGGTTATTTCCTCACTTCCCACAACAGTGAGTACCCTCTGCTTCCCCTATTCTTGATGCAGCCCACATTGAGCATCTATCACATCTTACGAACTCCTCTTCCTTTCTCCTTCGGTCTTCGATAGCCCTTTTCCCTACCATATTCCCAAGACCCCAAATGACAAACACTAAACTTAACACAAGGCCTCATCCTGCTCGTTTCAATAAACGAACACAAAATACCCACTAAAACTGTTAGAAACAACTACAACCTTTATATACAAAACCCACAACCCCTGATAAATCTCAATAATATACACAAAACAAACAAAAACGCTCATCTTGACCTGCATAGCTGCATGCAAGAACAACCGGAAGTGACGTCACCCCAACAAAAAAAACAACATGCAAATTAACTTTGTGAAGTTGCACGCATTGAAAACGTTTATTATTGAGGAAACCTTAACATATGGATACATATTTGGAATTCCAAACAAATAAAATTAAAAACTCTTACCTCCATTATTTCCTCCGGGAGTTGCAACAGAGCCTCTGCCCCAACCGCCCCGCCCCCACGTCCCCAAGTCTGGTTCTGATAGACTACCTTGGGGTACGCCAGTTTTATTTCACACTGCAAATGAAAAAAAAGACAAAAAAAAAAAACAGCCTTTAAAATCTAAAATAAAAACCACATAACAGCCATGGTGGTCTCCATGAAACCCCACATTTAACACCAACATAACAGCAATATTGTAAAGGATCGGCGGTGGAGGGAATCGCACCCTACTCTTGACAGCCAAATGTTGAAGATTCAGCGTCACTTAACAGCACCGCCGTCTCAGGGGTTATAACGCCGGCTGGTTCGGCACAGGCCTCGGGTTACGTGCCTCGGATCACGATACCAATGTACACCTGTGCCTTGCCAGTTTGGGAAATAGACCCCGGTTACAGACTGGGTTTGTCAGAGACCGAGCGAAGTCTGGCAGTCCGTAACCATTTTGGTTTTATATACAAATCGAGCGGTTGTTCCTCAGCGCGGCACGAATAAACTCAAGGCGGCAACTTTCATATGAATCAGCCAGATTTATTGGGGACACATCGGGGAAACACGACACAAGCAAAACATTCACGACAATGTTATAATTAATCTATAACCCGCTCTTAACTAGGGAGCTACCGATGCGGGTTTCAAAGGGAGCCCCAGCGAAATAAACCTTAGACAACACGCAGACAAGACACGGACTACTTGGTGATGCCTCATGGACGAGAGGAAGTGTCGAAGGAACGAATGCGGCTCATGAGAAGCCGATGTCAACGGCTTCGCGCGCCCAAGCTCGAACACGCCGCGTGGCTTGATGGCTCTCGTACTCTTTCTCCCGGCACCACGCGCACATGCAGCCTCGGCGGGTCCAGCACCCGTAAGGTCGACGGCACAACATAGGAAGATCTATGGTGTGTTCCAGCTGGTTTCTCACAAGGTCCAATATACAAATCCAGGCCTGGCCTGTCACCAGACAAGGCCAAATCGGGGTCTTGGGCTCCGCAGGCTGGGTCCATGGCCGAGGAGGAACAGCCGGCCAAAACCACTCTCCACAAAGCCGATCGCCGATTCACACAAGCCGTCCGCCTTGCCTTTCGGGACGGGCCTTTTCCACGAAGCAGATCGTAGACTCACACAGCCGCCCCTCTCGAAGCAGATCGCCGACTGACACCAGCAGCCTCTCATCCAGCAGAAGGCAAACAGACCTCATGCAGTTCATCTTGCCTTTTTCACGAAGTAGATCGCAGACAGACACAGCCGTCCCTTATACAGCAGATGTCGACTCGACACTCAAATAGTTACTCCCTTGCTTCTTGGGGCTCGCTTTTCTGGGACGCCTCCGGGGATACGTGATTGGTCCATCCCTCGAGTCCACAGCCGCTCTCCACCAATCGGCTGCCGACGCGTCTTGCCAACCGACACTCTCAGAGTGCTGGGTGGGAAGAGTTTGAAGGGGGGAAGGAAAAAGAATCAAGGCGCCTCTTGGTACACCACCACTGTATCAACACTGGACAGCCTGCTCCACCTCCCGACACACACACATGTAACGTCCAATTACCGAACAACCTGGCTAAACATGCATTTAAGGGGGGATCTGGGCCGATCCTATATTTACTAACCCACTGAGGGCCCATTTCCACAACAATATTGCCATCATGTGGACAGTGACATCACAAATCAAAAATAAACAGTGCAGTACAATGAACCGGGACACAGGAAGACGTCATTTGACCCATCATGCCTGTGCTTTATCTCCACGTCATTCATTTAGTCCAACAGTTTAGTTACTCTTAGAAGATACCAACACAACCTTCACCAATTTAACTTGGGGAAAGGGGGGTTAGGTGGAGGTGGAGGTGGAGTGAGGAAAATAATTATGGGGCATACCCATCACCAGGGTGTTTTTTTTTTCTGGGGTGGGGGAGAGGGGGATGCAAGGGTGAAGAACGAACACAGACAACACTTTTTTTTTACAACTTTTTACAAGACCGACATCAAAATAAATATAAAAATATAGAATCAACCATCCATCCCTCCATCCCTAAACGACCATCCTAAAATGGGCTGTTTACTATACTATCTGCAAATTGCAATAGAAACTAGAAGGGCACTTGGTGGAGTGCATTCCCCCGCCACGTAACGCCTGATCCACAAGAACATAATGGGCCCAATACATTTTTTGAAATATCATGATATACAGTACGATATCGTTTTTGGCCCGATGTTTCAATGGTGAAGAATCCCTTTAAAAATTAAATAATTCTCAAATCCAGATCCGGATCTTCACCAAAATCGAATCAATTCGTCCTGGTCACACACCCAACCTGCCCACAAAATTTCAAAACCAATTTTTTTAATTTGTCATTGTATCTGTATGTGCTCCATCATTCTTTTGAGTCAGTGTTTCCGCATACCATAGCGGGCGAGGACAGAGGGGAAGGGACAGAGAGAAGTGCGAGAAATTTACCGGGGGTAAAGTAACTTTCGGGCCACCCTGTATAATCGGGTCAGCCCGATCTCTCAAAGGTGAAGAACCACTTTTTAAAAAAAATTCTAGTCGTCGGATCCAGATCTTCACCAAAATCTCATCAGCTCGTCCTTGTCACACACTGAACCTGTCCACAACTTTGAGATATTCTGCACACAGACAGAAAAGGGGTGAAAACAACGTCCTTCACCTTTGGTGGAAGAGGTAATAAATAAATAAATAAAGATTTAACAGGATAAACAAAAAGCCCTCATGGAGGTACATGTGGACCCCACATGCCTGTTAAAGGGGTAGTCACCATCCATAAACAAAATATGCGAATTAGGACCAACGTCACGACAGCGACCACTATTTCGAGTATTGATGAAATTGCCAGGTTTTTACAAATGTTACAAAGTGTGTTGTCTGTATATTTACAAACTAAAAACACCAAAACCTTAGGATGATGGAGTACAGAAATACATTGATTATACCAGTATTGGATTATACCACGAATTATGAATATATCGGTACACCAAAATAATAATAATAGTGATGATAATAATAATAATAATAATAATAATAATAATAATAATAATAAAACCACCACCCGGCATATCACCAACAAATCGAAAGAAGGTTTCCAATCCTTAAACACCGCACACGATTTAAAAACCTCTGATGCACTCGACTACCCCTGGAACAGTGAAACGTATGACATCAAGACATACGAGAAGTAAGTACAGTCGGTTTTAACTTTTAACCCTCAGCATCCGAGCTCCATACAAGCAATCACCAATTGGTAGTTTTATATGAAAATCTGGTGTGCTTTAGAAAGCTTGTGCAGATTCCCAACACGGCGATAGTCGTACCGGTACGGTGATCCACGATCGCGATGGATCCCGGCCGATGCCGATTACCAAGACTGATCGAGCTTTAAAACAAAAATAATTTATAATACAAGCTGAAAGTAAAATAACAGTTCTCATGATCAGGGAAAAGAAAGCCCTGTGTGGGAACACTGAGAAATTTCCGTGTGTCAATGACGTGCACATCATATAGCAATACACAATTATTTTTAGCCGTGTCTCGTGTAGCGAACGTGGCTCTAAGAGAGCTCGGCGTTGTTCTTCTTTTTCTTGTTGTTGTTGTTGTTGTTGTTGTTGTTGTTGTTGTTCTTCTTCTTCTTCTTGTGAAGACAAAACCTTTGGGACTTGGCTCATTTATTGACAGGATCCGGATCTCCTTCAATACTAAACACCTGTACACATCCTCACATTGAGGGTGCATTTTGAGAGCGTCTGTCATGAACTTTTAAATATATTCGGACATTTGCTTTTAAGTTTCGAAAAGTTCACGTTACTATTTTAAGATTATTCCATTTAATGTATTGTAATTTCGTAAATACACTATTTATTTCGGAAATACACTATATGTCGTAAATACATAAATACACTATGACGGGTCTCGCTATTGGCTTAATCAAGGCACGTGACGAAATATCGGAAGTTGTTGTTCTTTTTTTAGCCGACAAAACCTTTAGGACGCTGCTCTTGGACACATTTGTCCTTGTTTTTTTTGTAGCAGTCTGGATACCGAGAGCCGAAAATGGAGCAAACATGGATGACACCGAAACTCCAAAACTAACATTTAACACTTATTGGGCCTTCATGGATGCTCCAAACCGAGCTGCACTGCTGGTTCCAACCACAAAACTGGCCTTAAAGGTCCCCTGACACGCCAAAGTACTGAAATTTCATTTATATATGTCCAATAGGAGTTTTTCATCGTGATTTCAGATCTGACAATGTTTTTTCACAAAACTCATTCTGTAAAATGTGAAATTAGAAAAACAAACCTCTTTGGGAACGCCCATAAAAATTATCCTGAAAGGGGCGTAACCCACATGACGTCAACTGCAGGATTACAAAGGCTGCACGTAAATTACTTGGGTGGGTGGTCTACGTGATTCTATTGGCTTTCTGTGTGTTTCCACATTTGCTTGGTCGACTCAATCGCTTCGTTCATTTCTGCTTTAAAAAAAATCGAACATTTGGTTTTGAATAATGGATGACATGGACTTTGATTTGTCTGGTAACAACAGTGAGTGTGAGAGAAATGAAGGATTTTGGTCTGAATCACATGGAGAATTGTCGGATAACGTCGTCGCGGGAGGTGAAGTTCAGGCAGCTGGAAATGGAATACGGCCTTACAAGTTCGAGCCCGAAGCAGGACAAGCAGAGGAAACTGGCGATGAAATTCCCGGAGTTCATGATGATCGGGAGGACATCGAACAAAGACTTGGCAATAACAACTGGTTAGACTAAATCCTATTCGTAATTCAATAATGTAAATTCGACTGCTCGATATCAGAAATATTTTAGTGAGGTGACGTGACCAGCGCAGCACAGCGGACATGGTTCTCCGCGGCGAATAAATCGCAAGCAAGGCCGGCGCATGTCATCGGCCATATCTCTCCGCGCATAAAACGAAGCAATCTCGCTGTCCCGATACAATGAAAACTTGTGTGCAGAACACACCTTGTGACACAATTGTCTCGAGTAGTCCGATATATCTGACGTACTGTTGCATTTTTATTTATTTTATTCCTACTGTCGTAATGTAGCACCAGTAGAAAACAATGAAAAAAAGAGAATAATAAATAAAAGCCACAGCATGTCAGATTTATCGGCCGAGTCGGACGGACGACAGATTTATCGGACTAGTTGGACGGACGACGGATTTATCGGACTAGTCTAGACTCTAGACTCTCGAAATCACGAGTCAATCCACTATGTGCGAGTTTCTGGATGTGACGTCAACGCTGCGATTCGCTGAAGTCAACTTTTCTTAGGGGCGGGGCATAGCAAGTTGTGAAAAGCACAATAAATGTTCGAAATATTGCTCTAATATTATCCCATTTTTGATTAAAAAAAAAAACATGGGTGATTTCTTCACTGGGAAGGTCAAGTTAATATATTGTTGCTAATTCGCACCCGCCGGCGTGCGATTTTTTAAGATCATGCATTTCGGTCCATCTGTGTTGAAGTGCCAGGGTAGATCTGTGCCTTTCTAGATTTTCGAGTTTGGTTGTGAGGACACTTTTGCCTCCAAAGTGGTCAAAATCACTCATATGACAGGTCGCCTGAAATGTATGGTTTTTTTGAATTTATTTTTTTATTTAAAATCCAACTTCTCTCAAATTTTAACACATGAAAGATCTCCTCATTTCGAGCTGAGGAAGTGTTCAGTCATTATTGTAGCATTTATACTTTTGGAGATATCATGGAAAATGTGTCCATTTTAGGTGTCTGAAAATCATGTTTTTTGCACGTCCATGCTCAGAGGCCATTTTGAAATTACAATACTTACAGTCTTGAGCTTTGTACACAATACACTACAGGAGTAGTCGAGTTGGCCTGCATAGTTTCTCCTTCCTCCATCATATCTCACATTATTTAACAGCCTCCTGAAAGTGGTCAAAATCACTCATATGACAGGTCGCCTGAAATGTATGGTTTTTTTGAATTTATTTTTTTATTTAAAATCCAACCTCTTAAATTTTAACACATGAAAGACCTCCTCATTTCGAGCTGAGGAAGTGTTCAGTCATTATTGTAGCATTTATACTTTTGGAGATATCATGGAAAATGTGTCCATTTTAGGTGTCTGAAAATCATGTTTTTTGCACGTCCATGCTCAGAGGCCATTTTGAAATTAAAATACTTACAGTCTTGAGCTTTGTACACAATACACTACACGAGTAGTCGAGTTGGCCTGCATAGTTTCTCCTTCCTCCACCATATCTCACATTATTTAACAGCCTCCTGAAAGTGGTCAAAATTACTCATATGACAGGTCGCCTGAAATGTATGGTTTTTTTGAATTTATTTTTTTATTTAAAATCCAACCTCTTTTAAATTTTAACACATGAAAGAGCTCCTCATTTCGAGCTGAGAAAGTGTTCAGTCGTTATTGTAGCATTTATACTTTTGGAGATATCATGCAAAATGTGTCCATTTTAAGTGTCTGGAATGTCATGTTTTTTGCACGTCCATGCTCAGAGGCCATTTTGAAATTACAATACTTACAGTCTTGAGCTTTGTACACAATACACTACACGAGTAGTCGAGTTGGCCTGCATAGTTTCTCCTTCCTCCACCATATCTCACATTATTTAACAGCCTCCTGAAAGTGGTCAAAATCACTCATATGACAGGTCGCCTGAAATGTATGGTTTTTTTGAATTTATTTTTTTATTTAAAATCCAACCTCTCTTAAATTTTAACACATGAAAGATCTCCTCATTTCGAGCTGAGGAAGTGTTCAGTCATTATTGTAGCATTTATACTTTTGGAAATATCATGGAAAATGTGTCCATTTTAGGTGTCTGAAAATCATGTTTTTTGCACGTCCATGCTCAGAGGCCATTTTGAAATTACAATACTTACAGTCTTGAGCTTTGTACACAATACACTACACGAGTAGTCGAGTTGGCCTGCATAGTTTCTCCTTCCTCCACCATATCTCACATTATTTAACAGCCTCCTGAAAGTGGTCAAAATCACAAATATGACAGGTCGCCTGAAATGTATGGTTTTTTTGAATTTATTTTTTTATTTAAAATCCAACCTCTCTTGAATTTTAACACATGAAAGATCTCCTCATTTCGAGCTGAGGAAGTGTTCAGTCATTATTGTAGCATTTATACTTTTGGAAATATCATGGAAAATGTGTCCATTTTAGGTGTCTGAAAATCATGTTTTTTGCACGTCCATGCTCAGAGGCCATTTTGAAATTACAATACTTACAGTCTTGAGCTTTGTACACAATACACTACAGGAGTAGTCGAGTTGGCCTGCATAGTTTCTCCTTCCTCCATCATATCTCACATTATTTAACAGCCTCCTGAAAGTGGTCAAAATCACTCATATGACAGGTCGCCTGAAATGTATGGTTTTTTTGAATTTATTTTTTATTTAAAATCCAACCTCTTAAATTTTAACACATGAAAGACCTCCTCATTTCGAGCTGAGGAAGTGTTCAGTCATTATTGTAGCATTTATACTTTTGGAGATATCATGGAAAATGTGTCCATTTTAGGTGTCTGAAAATCATGTTTTTTGCACGTCCATGCTCAGAGGCCATTTTGAAATTAAAATACTTACAGTCTTGAGCTTTGTACACAATACACTACACGAGTAGTCGAGTTGGCCTGCATAGTTTCTCCTTCCTCCACCATATCTCACATTATTTAACAGCCTCCTGAAAGTGGTCAAAATTACTCATATGACAGGTCGCCTGAAATGTATGGTTTTTTTGAATTTATTTTTTTATTTAAAATCCAACCTCTTTTAAATTTTAACACATGAAAGAGCTCCTCATTTCGAGCTGAGAAAGTGTTCAGTCGTTATTGTAGCATTTATACTTTTGGAGATATCATGCAAAATGTGTCCATTTTAAGTGTCTGGAATGTCATGTTTTTTGCACGTCCATGCTCAGAGGCCATTTTGAAATTACAATACTTACAGTCTTGAGCTTTGTACACAATACACTACACGAGTAGTCGAGTTGGCCTGCATAGTTTCTCCTTCCTCCACCATATCTCACATTATTTAACAGCCTCCTGAAAGTGGTCAAAATCACTCATATGACAGGTCGCCTGAAATGTATGGTTTTTTTGAATTTATTTTTTTATTTAAAATCCAACCTCTCTTAAATTTTAACACATGAAAGATCTCCTCATTTCGAGCTGAGGAAGTGTTCAGTCATTATTGTAGCATTTATACTTTTGGAAATATCATGGAAAATGTGTCCATTTTAGGTGTCTGAAAATCATGTTTTTTGCACGTCCATGCTCAGAGGCCATTTTGAAATTACAATATTAACAGTCTTGAGCTTTGTACACAATACACTACACGAGTAGTCGAGTTGGCCTGCATACTTTCTCCTTCCTCCACCTCACCGCATGTCGACTTCGGACACGAACCACTCCAGCGGCTCGTTCCGTGCTGCAGAGATAACCGAGCGGAGCTATCGTCGACCTCGACGGTTAGGATTATTTACCGGGCGTTTTAAACCCACTATCAATCCCTTTCGTGATGCAAGTTGGAGATTCAATACAAGGAAAAGACGAAGCGAAACGGGAAAACAGTTCACACAATGCACTTTAATACGGAAGCACACATATACAGCCATACAGTCAAAACAAAATGCAAGGAAAGAGTTAACACCGAATCAGGCAATGTACAGGCACAGACACTTAGGCAGTTCCACTTGTTGGACACGGCGCCACAGCATGCATCCAACCCGAAAGAAAAGAAAGCCACCCTCACAAGCAAGGAGGCAGACAGGTCCGTGGACCAAATATACGTGGATCATGGAGGAGCGGCCAGGTCCACGAGACCGAGAAGGTCTTACCCGCGTCCTCGTGACGCGATGGCGGGCAAGCCGCAATGTTCTCGCAGCTGCGACCCGACTCCGTGCCCCTGGCGTGGTCGGCGAACCCTCTCCGGCGTTCTCCGCGCGAGCAGTTTTGTTGGCACCAAGTTTAGGGTGGGGGAGGAACGGAGCCCCCCGGCACTATCTCAGCGCGGATGGGGGGGTGGGGAATTGCTGATGCTCAGGGAGAGGGGAATGGCTGGCTGGCTTGGACCCCTCGACTAGACGAGCGACCCCACACCGCAACCTCGTTGCCGACCGCCGTCTTCACGTGACTCGAACTTGAACTCGACCAGCCGCCTGCAACTGAACCGCGCGAACTTTTTGAGTTGCCTTATGCTCGCGTCTTTATAGGCCGCAGGAGGAGCCTATATGCAAATATTAGGATCAAAACGCGATTGGAGGCGGGGCCACGCCACCCTCTGTTCAGCCATTGGTGCGGCAAAAAGGGGGCGTGAAGCCTTTTATGATCCGAATTCCTCTCGTAAAGAATCCACGTTCATCGCGCTTGGAGGCGGGGCCATACCGCCCGACACTCGCCCATTGGACGGAGAAAAAAGGGCGTGAAGCCTTCCTGATCCGAATCCCTCCCTCGGAAAGGCCGCCATTCGCGCCCGCGGCTCGAGGCGTTCGGCACCAATCGCCGAATGGGTCCTAGACAGCCCGACGTTCAGTGTCCACAGGTGGTGCGGTTGCTGGTTGTGAAGGAGAAAGGCGAAGGTGGTGGAGTTGTTTGGGGGCGTTGTTGAGCGTCGTTAGAGAATGGTGGGTGAGGACATGCTTGCGGGGTTGGGTTGTGGAGATGAAAGTAGTGGTGGTTTGGTAGAGTTGTTCGGGGGCGTTGTTGATGGTGGCGATTTGGTTGTTGGGGTGTTGTTTGAGTTGTTGGCGGCTTAATAGTCGAAAATAACAATAGAGAAAGAAAAATGGCGAACTCAAAGCGTCGCAGCCCAGATGAATCACACATATTCCCTCTATACAACGGGTTTGGGCCAACTACACATGAACTTACCGATATATCTCACCTGAGGACTCTTTATGGTGTAATGCGAATTTCCACAACTGGAACAATATAAATAACCAGAAAGTTTTGCATGTCAGTGGACCTTTAAGGGGCCGCCCAAGGAAGCTGACGAGCACGTACTTCACCCTTCCTCCAGCGCACGTACCCCGGCTCCGATAAAATTAAAAGGGTACTTCCGCACAAACGGCAGGAATGCACGCTGCTACTTTTAAATATCTCAAAGTGGATAAAAATTAACTCTCGACATCACTTTAAAAATTGAAACTTTCCAAATCATCGAATCGCCATGCAGTTCCAAAAAGTAAAAAACAAAAAACAACCGAGTACGATTTCAAAACAAACCTCACCTGACTTGCTCCAATCTCGTGATACTTCCTCTCCATGGCCCGCCTCACCGACGCCTCATCCTGAAAGGTCACGAAGCAAAAGCCTCGGCGTTTGCTCGAGTTGCCATCCACTGGAAGTTCCATCGCTTCCACCTGCACGAAAAAGGTGCAAAAGCAAAAGCAAGATCAGTGTATTCAACGTATATTATTGTAATAATAATAATTATAATATTATAATAATAATGTAATAATAATTACAAGGAAGGAGATGCAGAAGGACAACCTAAAACCTCTCAAAAAGCAAAAAACGAAAAGAAAGCAGACAATTGACAAACTTTTCTGTCGAAGCACTCAAAGGAAATAACTAAACTTCAAAGAATCCCAGGAAAACCATTCCTTCTTCCACCAGTGACGACATTAAATCTCGGTCAATAGGATGAGAAAACAATTGTAACTGGAAGGGCACTCGGTGGAGCGCATACCATAATGCCTGATCCACAAGAACATATCTGGACCAAGATATTTTTGAGGTATCGTGCTGCGTGTCGTTTTGGAGCCCTATCTCTCAATGGTGAAGAATCGCTTTAAAAATTCTAGTCGTCGGATCAGGATCCGGATCTTCACCAGGATCGAATCAATTTGTCCTCGTCATACACCCAACATGTCCACCAAGTTTCATCCGAATCCACGCACAACTTTTAGAGATATCCTGTACAGACAAACAGAGAAACAGACAGGGGTGAAAACAACCTGATTCGCCTTCGGTGGCGGAGGTAAAAAGGCAACAAATTGATCATGGTGCAGCGGGGCCAAGCGTGGGAATTAATCAGGAAACAAAGAAAAAGGGTTGGATTCGAACCAAGGTGGGAGGGAGGGAAGAAAACTGTGGGTATGGTTGAGAGATGGTACTCCACAACACGACCTCTCCCCTCTCTACCCCACACCCCCCCACCCCACAAATTCCATGGTACCCACAAGTTTAATTATTTTTGTCCAGAAAGCATTTAACCAAAGAAATGAGAATGGTGAGATGGATGTGTGATGTGACAGTGAAGAAGAGGAAACCACTTGGAGAATGAAGAGATAGGTTAGGTGGAGAAAGCATGAGTGAGATCACGCGTTGGGGTAGGTTGAGATGGTTCGGACATGTGGAGAGGATGTGGGCGGGTAGTTGAGCGAAGAGGTTATAAATATGAATGGAAGCAAAGCTCGAGGCCATCCGAGGAAAACATGGGATGTGTTGCTGAGATGACCTTCGAGTTAAAGGCCAAATAAGAGGGCGAGCAAGGGATGGTGCAGCCATTAAATGAACAAAGACATCACATTACAGATTTGATGGAACAAGTGCGAGCATGACGGCAACGCGATGACACCAGCGAGTGACCACAGGAGCATCAGGCCCGATGGGACCAGGCAGAATTGCTCGTTATACCTCTCCAAAAGTGGAGAAATATTCCCGAATCTCGTCCTCTTCAGTGTCGGGGTTGACACCACCCACAAAGAGCTTGACCGACTCCTTCTTCATGGCGTTGGCACGCTTGGGGTCAATCACTTTGCTGTCCAGTCGGTGATCTTTAAGGGCCAGCACCTGCATCAGAAAGGACGGTTGGAAAACAACGTGCGGTAACTTCCCGGCCACGAAAAACGACCAAGGTTCATGATCACGTTTAACCAGAGATACCGGGACGCCCCACAATCTCTCGAGTATGAGAGCGAACCGGTTCCACTTTTCAAATCTCTATCATCCCACCATGATGCACCTCATCAACAGACGAGGCCGTGCGAAACAAAATAAAGCCGAATCCTCTGGAACGACCGGTGACCGGGTCGACTTTGATGGTGCAGTCCACGACCTCGCCAAACTTGGAAAAGTAGTCTCTTAGACCCTTATTAGAAGTCTCCCAGCCGAGGCCACCAACAAACATCTTGCTGTGAAACAAAAAAAACCCAAAAAATTACAAATATCATTTTGCTTTTTAAAAATCTTGGAAAGCATCATTGCCTCGAGTTCTCGAGAATGTAGCGATGGCACACACGCATGACGGGCCGAGTGGACTTGCCCCTCAGGATTAAAAAGGCTAAATCAGGACCAAAACCACAACTTGGGAAATGTTAACAAATTTAAATGTTAAGATAAGTCGATAAGTTTAAATTAGAATTAGTTACCTGGAAATTATGGAGATAGAGGGGTATGGGGATGTTCATTAGACTTTTTTTTAGGCAGTTTGAGCATTGATGGGTGATTGTGTACGGAGTGCTGTTAGAGGGGGGGGTCTTGTCAAGGGGGGGTTGTGCGGTTGATGTGATTTTAACCAAGCCCATGCCCCCCCCTCCCCGAGGAGAAAAAAAGGGGGAAAAAAAAATATATAATTTCTTTTTTAATTAAAACATTTCCAACCGAATCCGAGTTTCACATTTCCTTCAGCAAGCTCACCCATCATCATCCTCTTCCCTACTCGCGTTGATTTTCGCTCCGTCGACTCCACTTTCTCCGCGCCCAACACCATCTCCTGCAGGCCTGACTCTGGCTACAGCACCGGAGCCACCACCACCACCACCACCCATGTTTCCCTGGACGGGCACCCGACCCCCCCGAGCCATGACACCACCAACATCCCCTGGGTCTACAAGCTGATAATCTTCAGTGAAATCGAGGTGAGTTGCGTACCCGGCGACGGGACCAGCACTGCCGTTCGTTGGATGAGCATAATCCGCCATCTTCCTTTCTTCTCCGTGAAGCGCATGCTGCAACGGCTCATATCCCTCCCGTGAGATAATCTATCCTTTTATTTTCGCAGTAAAAGCCTATTTTTTTCTAAAATGCAGTCGAACTAAAGCGCAGAGTGTTAACGTCTCGTCTTTAATTTGGAATTATGTTTTACTTCAAAGTTTGAAAACGGGGAACGCTCATTGCGCTGAATAATCTTGTTTATACAACCCTCGAACGGATCGACCGGGACCCAATCAGCAATTTGTAAATGTTCTCCAAAGCTGAGCGAATTTTTTTTTTTTTAATCGAATGCAGTCTGACGAAAACGCAGTGTTAACGTCGAGTCTTTAATTTACAATTATGTTTTACTTCAAAGTTTGAAAAGGGGGAACGCTCATTGAGCTGAATGAACTTGCTTATACAACCCTCGAACGGATCGACCGGGACCCAATCAGCAATTTGTAAATGTTCTCCAAAACTGACCGAAAGAAAAGATTTTTTTTTAAACGAATGCAGTCGAACTAAAACGCAGTGTTAATGTCGAGTCTATAATTTAGAATTTTGTTTTACTTCAAAGTTTGAAAAGGGGGAACGCTAGTTCCGCTGAATAAACTTGTTTATACAACCCTCGAACGGATCGACCGGGACCCAATCAGCAATTTGTTGAAATGTAAGATCTGTAAACAAAGGACAATGACCCAAACATTTGTCCTTCACTTGTCTATTGTTTACCTCCTCCAGCGAAGGTGGACAGAGGTTATGTTTTCATCACTGTTTGTTCTGACGAACAATTGAAAATCTTCATCATGTCGGTCCGTCTCATTCGTTTGTTACGTCACAGTGTTGCTGACGGAGCGGTTACCCGTTAACACCAGTCGGCGCAGACTGGACATCTCTCGCACCATCTCACTGAGAGTGCCACCGCCTGCCCGCACACGCTCACACCAGCCAAGGTCCAGGTCCTGTGTGGAACAGTTTAAGTGTGGAACAATTAAATCACCATAAGTATTGTGTGCAGTTTTTAACTTAATCCAAGTCCTGGATTGTATAATTAAAGAGACAAAATTCCACCAGAATGTTTCCGAAAAAATATAACTTGACAAAATAACAAGCCCAACAAAACTGTTCAGTATTCTTAGTTATTAACACACTGGAAGGAAGAAAAAAAGGGGATTTAAAA
Source organism: Eptatretus burgeri (assembly GCF_056783735.1). Taxonomy (NCBI): domain Eukaryota; kingdom Metazoa; phylum Chordata; class Myxini; order Myxiniformes; family Myxinidae; genus Eptatretus; species Eptatretus burgeri. The sequence continues at coordinate 94,157 of NW_028225126.1, read as the reverse complement.
CGATGAGGAAGGGGAAGGGAAGGGGGTGTGATGAGAGGAGGAGAGTTGTTTGTTGAAAGTCACAAGATAAATGCTGCGTAAACTCGAAGACTCTCGGTGGAGCGCGTACCTCCGCCATGCTGTTCAGTTTACGTTTTGTATCCCACTGAGAGGCTTCATATGGATTCGGAGCTGGATTAAAATTTAATCGGCTTCTTCTTGTCACCGAACCAACTCATTCACCAAGTTTCGTCCGAATCCGTCCATAACTTTTTGAGATATCCTGCTCCACGTCGCTTTAGGTCCGATCTCTCAACGGTGAAGAATCACTCAAAAACTTCTCGGATCCAGAACCGGATGTGGATCTTCACCAAAATCTAATAATTTCGTCGGTGTCACATATCACAAGCTCTCCACCAATTTTCATCCGAATCTGTCCACAAGTTTTTTGAGATATTTTGGTCATCAACAAGCAAACAGACAAGCCGGTCGGTGGCGATGGGTCGCCGAGCATGGAGACTGTAAGATATATAGAGGAAAATGGATGTCATATAGCGGATAGGGAATCACCTAAAGATTATGCATTTCAAATCTCATCCAGTTCTATCTTCTGATAACTACTCGGTATCCATTTGAATGAAAAGTACCGAAAATGCGGTTTGAAACCGGAGATCCCCAAAGTTCGAGGGGGCGCTGTAGGTGAACAAAGATCTAAATCGAAAATCCGGCTTGAGCGTTTGTGCACAATGTATTCCAGACGATTAGTGTGAATTTAGTGAAGAACTATAACTGTCAGCACTGTTGACATCAAATTTAATGAATAAGATATAAGGTTCGCTTGAGTGACCCAGCAGTATTGGCGGTGGAGGTTTTGCACTCTCCCGAGTGCTCCCCCTCGAGTTCCATCTGCGTTAGACTTTCAATCCACTTGCCTGGGGGGGGGGGCAGAGGAAGTGGAGTGGGGGGGTCTCAATTTCACATTGCCATAAAAAATCAAGATTTACTTACAATGGTTTTATTAATGACAAATCTGCGAGAGAGTAAAACGAACATAAACTTCGTAAAGACCTCACATCGATCTGCGTTCGGTACAGGACGAGGCGTTGTAGCCTCTGCAAGGACGAGAGCTGCTTGAATTCTCTGGGTGGTATTCAGTCACATGACGACAGGTCCAGGTCACGAAGGTTTGGGCAGAGCTTGATTACAGATTCCAAGGACTTGTTTGTGATCCAACGGCAGTTCACCAGCTCCAGGTGCAGGAGGTGCTCAGACCACTCACCCAGGAACCTGAAATAGTACCGCAGGAAGACATTGGGATGGTGTTATAAACAAAGCAGTGAGAGACAAGACGAACTTCAAAACCAACTTTAACATCGACACACGTTTGGTACAATGCAGGGCGTTGTAGCTTCTGCAAGGATGAAGGCTGCCCCCCCCTCTCCCGAGTTATCTGGGGGATAAAGGATAAAGCCGTTTCAAGAGTTCAACATGATCTTCCTCATTCACCGAAGCAGCAGGTATGACAGGTGTAGCTCACAGGATTGGTACGCAATTATAATTCAAGATAACAAGAGCAAGCCCAAGACCAAATTCAGATTATCCTCTACTTTTCGTTGAGGTTGTCCCGTACGACACGTATTTTGTCCCGTACGACACGTATTTTGTCCCGTACGACACGTATTTTGTCCCGTACGACACCATTTCAGTTTTTAGCCGCGTCTCGCAAAGCGAACGTGGCTCGAAGAGAGCTCCTCATTTTTCTTCTTCTTCTTGTTGTTCTTCTTCTTGTGGTGAAGACAAAACCTTTAAGACTCGGCTCTTTTATATACAGGATCCGAATCTCCTTAAATATTAAACACCTGTACACATCCTCGCATTGAGGGTGCCTTTTGAGAGCGTCTATCATGAACTTTTAAATATATTCGGACATTTGTTTTAAAGTTTCGAAAAGTTCACGTTACTATTTAAAGATTATTCCATTTAATGTGTTGTAATTTCGTAAATACACGATTTTCTCATCATGAACGAGGAGCCACCATGACGGGTCTCGCTATTGGCTCCATCAAGGCACGTGACGAAATATCGGAAGTTGTTGTTGTTATTGCCTTCAGGACGCGGCTCTTGGACACATTTGTCCTTGTTTGTTTAAGTTATGATAGTTTGAAGACTTCAACAAATGCCGAATTAAACATTTCCACGCTCTTTCATGTGTCTTGTGATATCTTCAAACAAAATGACTGATCGGAGCATTGTCCAGGTACAAAGTTCGATGTTATTCACAGATGTGCAAGTGAGGAACTTCATTCAATTAATTAATTTTGTTTACCCGGTAAACAAAAACAGTTTTTGTTTAATTTTATGAGACGAGTATCTGATTAATTTTAATACTCTTGGCAACATTTTAAAGTTTGTTTCAATTATTTTTTTCCAAGGTCAACTCAAGAGATTTTCAGCTGAACTTGTTGACAAGAAAAGTGTCTTCTCGGTGTCTCGAACGACACTCCACTTGTTTATTTATTTATTTGCAAATTTCATCTCAAACGTGATGATTCAGTGATTGATTACCGGATTATATCAGCTTCACAGATACGGTGTTTCATCGGATACTTGGACCACAACTCCACAAGGCCTGAGTCCACAGCTCAATGTAGGAGAACCCAAAATGCACAACTTGAAGCATTTCAAACATAAATTCCTGGCTTTGCCATTGGCTTGTACAAAGGCTTCGTCTCCAACTAACAGGGTAAAGGAACGGGACTGGGAGCGAGTGTGTCTTGTGTGGGTAAAAACCCCAATTCTTTATTCAAACTGCACAGAGGATCCACGGCACTTACTGTCCGTGGAATCCACACTTAGTACGAAGGAAAGTGAACTGGATGTAACAAACAAAAAACTTTTGGAGATTATGATCAGGCCTTGCTGTTCATGTGGGGAAACCCAAAGGGACATGTTCATCGATGGGAGGACACGCCGGCAAATCGCTCCGCACGCTCAGGGTGGCCATCGGTCGGTGGGGATGCGAGGAAACGACCTCCTGTATTGGCGATTCAAGCTGTTCTTTGGGTCTGCTGTCAATTCAAAATGACTTGAGAACACTAAATGCAAAAAATTCACAAAACATTCAACCGAACCGGTCAAATTGAAAACGCAGGAGAATCCTCAAGGTCTGCAGGTGGAGCCGCAGGAGAAGAGGCGTTGACGAGGAAATCGTTGCGTTCGCTGGCTCCAGAAATGGTGCAGAGATGACCTTTATCACCGAGACATCAAGTGAAAGCTCGAAACCTTGAGGATGGTGAAAACGCGATGGTGAGAACGTTTTTACGCAATGACGAGGTCACCAAGAAGGTTCCCTGCGGTGCCAAGAGGTCTGTCGGAGGGTCCGGTGGGCATAGCCGAAGCAGCTAACGGGTCGTACGTTACACTTCTGTCCCAATTGCAATGCTCCAAAGGATGCAAATCCTTCAGCCCCTGACGTTTGGGAGGGCGACTGGGAGATGGTCACGTGGAGGGTGAGATTTCCGTTCTCGGTAAACAGACGCGCAGTACTCAAGTCGATGGAGAAACAGTTCTTGTTGAGAATCGCTGCGTCAATGCCTTCTTGAACGGGGCTCGGCGTGGCATCCCAGGTGAGACGACGGCGATGACCGACGAGTTTGACGTGGTACATGAAGCGCTCGGCCTGCTTGCGTGTCCCGATGAGTATCACGATGGCGAAAAACTGATCACGGCCATTGGATTCCCCTTGCTTCTTCAGGACGAGCAGGAAATGGAAGCCAAAGCAAACCTGCATGATGACCCAGTCCTGGGCGTCACTGAGTTCGATTTTTTTCAAAACTATTCGTGTTTCCTCCTCCTCTAATTCCGTAATGAACTTGTGCTCGTCTCGCAGATGCGGCACCATGGCCTCGAGCCGACCCTGCCACCTGCAGGAGATACTCGGACAGGGGCAAGGGTACGGGTGGAATTCACACAGGTCTTCGTGGTCCGGCTTGTCGGTGTACGGAATCCTCACTCGACAGCCCGAGAAAGCGTACCTGCACGGAAAGTGCACGACTTCCGCCATTTTTTCCCGGGACAGGTTACGGCCACCGCTCATCGGACCCCAGCAAATGGGGCAGCAGGTGAATTTTGACCGGCACGTGAGGCAAACCATGTGACCGTCCATGCACTTTATGATGGGCGGCACAAGGTACTCAGGGCACAAGGAGCACCGGAAGAAGTTGAGCAGGTGTTTGTTCATCCGTGACATGTTCCAGCCTCGATGGAAACGTTGCGCTGGAAGTGACCGAGATACACCGTTGGAAAACCCCAGTCCATGCAGCCCACTCATTCCTGTAAACAGGTGTATCAAGTTAGAGGAGGAGCAGGGTAATTGTACTCCACCGCCGGAGGGGCGATGACGTATGACGTCATGCAGTGTCTGACGTCATAATCGCCAATCTCGATGACGTTTATGCAATGTAAAACAGAATAATGAACTAAAAATAAATCATCCAATCATCATCATCATCTTGGATTCAGGGAAAGTTTGATACAAAGTGCAAGAGTCACAGTGCTCATCGTATACTGTCCGCACTGGGTCGGCACAACAAGACAGGCTCAGAATGACTGAAGATATCACGTTCGTGCTCCTTTATTACTCCCTCGACACTCCTTCCACCTTTATAAAGAGTATTTCCATTACTAACCGACCTGTCACTGCTACATACCTCGTCTGTGTCTTTCAAAGGGATCTCAATCGAGTCACGCATGGCCCTCTCGTGACGAGACAGGAAGTGACGTCACCGCATTGAGAAGCGGGGAAAAAATAATTATTTTAAAATTTGTGTTCGTGAGCTGCACACGCTTTCAAACAGCTTGTTTTTCATAAGCAAGGACAAATGTGTCCAAGAGCAGCGTCCTAAAGGTTTTGTGGGCTAAAAAAATACAAAAAAACAACAACAACAACTTCCGATATTTCGTCACGTGCCTTGATTAAGCCAATAGCGAGACCCGTTATACTGTATTTACGAAATATCGTGTACTTACGAAATAAATAATGTATTTACGAAATTACAATATATTAAATGGAATAATATTTAAATAGTAACGTGAACTTTTCGAAACTTTAAAGCAAATGTCCGAATATATTTAAAAGTTCATGATAGACGCTCTCAAAAGGCACCCTTAATGTGAGGATGTGTACAAGTGTTTAGTATTTAAGGAGATCCGGATCATGTTTATAAAGGAGCCGAGTCCTAATATAAAGGTTTTGTCTTCACAAGAAGAAGAACAAGAACAACAACACCGAGCTCTCTTTGAGCAGCGTTCGCTACGCGAGACGCTGCTAAAAATTAAATAAAATACGAAGAACACTTTAACCAGCCGAGGTGGTGTAATCGTCAGAGGGGACTCTCTGCGTCCTGGGAGGTCAGGCAAAGAGTGAGACCCCAACGGTCTTCGTCGGGGGATCCGCAGCATCAGATAAGTCTGCAAGCAAGAATGGACGCTTGATCTTTCTCCATTGATCTTTGACCCTTGAGTTTCACGTCCATCTTCCTGATTCGTAGATCCTCATTCAGCTTTCCACCCAATCCCCTTCATCTAATGACCGAAGACTACCTGGAACCCACTCACAGAACCCACACTTGACCCTTGATCTTGGATCTAGTCCCTTTGATCTTTGTCCCTGACATTACTTGTTGTTTTTATCATATAGCGATGATTATAAAAGAAGCGATTCATTCACTTACTTGATAATTCTCCCCCCATCTCCATACTTCTTTTTCTTCCTCTTTTCCTTCTTCGTTCTGCTCGAAAGGTCAACTTTGTAAATGAACTAGCAAGTTTCATATTTGATTTTAAAAAATCCATTATTTAATCTTGTCCGCCATTGTGGACACACACCATCCTTCACATCGACTCGTATTCTGTGATGAGGACTGACTCATTCACCCAAACACCTTGTTCGAGTAGAGTGTTTCCTTATTTACATTCACACAGGTGAGCAAGGTAGCAATTCACACGAGGTCGTTTCGGATGACTTTCGAGGGATTCAAAAGCACAATGTTTCGGCCAAAGGTTGAGAGTGGCCTGACAAAGGTTCGAGCCTCACATTGTGGTCATTGTGCCTGTTTGTAAAATGAGGATTCGTATTTCCCAAATTATGGAGTTTTTATTTGTTTCTTCAATGCGGGAGAATATATGATCAAATTGGCCTGCCTCATTCATTTCCTGGGATTCCCTGCCTCATTCATTTCCTGGGATTCCCTGCCTCATTCATTTCCTGGGATTCCCTGCCTCATTCATTTCTTTGGATTCACAGCCTCATTCATTTCCTGGGATTCCTGCCTCTTTCATTTCCTGGGATTCCCTGCCTCATTCATTTCCTGGGATTCCCTGCCTCATTCATTTCTTTGGATTCACAGCCTCATTCATTTCCTGGGATTCCTGCCTCTTTCATTTCCTGGGATTCCTGCCTCTTTAATTTCCTGGGATTCCCTGCCTTTTATTTCCTGGGATTCCCTGCCTCTTTCATTTCCTGGGGTTCCCTGCCTCATTCATTTCCTTGGATTCACAGCCTCATTCATTTCCTGGGATTCCCTGCCTCTTTCACTTCCTGGGATTCCGTGCCTCTTTCATTTCCTGGGATTCCCTGCCTCGTTAATTTCTGAGGAAATCACCAACGGTTCCACGGAGGTGCAGTTTGTCAAGGATTCCAAAATAAAATATTTTTCCGAATTACCTTACGAGGGTGGCTTGAACAAATAGATTGTCTGGGATTTCATTGTTCACTTGATACCTGACGTGCAGCCATGAACTTAACCACGGAATTGTTTTATTATACCCCAAAAGTTACATCCCACTGAGAAACTTCAAGGTTTTTATTTATTCATTAAACATAAAACAATAAATTATAAATCATAAATAAAACAATAAATTATAAATAAAAAAAATTTATGAATCACAAAAATAAATTGTTTTTTCTTCCCAACAAACAAAGTTGTTCAATCAGTGCCAAGTTGATTTAGAGAACGAACAACACAAGCAACAACAACAAAATTGGAACCATCTTATAACTGAATAAACAATACATTCCCTGTGTGACCCCAGTGTGATTCCCAGTGTGATTTAAGTTCGCTTGTTCCAAGTATGACATTTCTTTTTTCTATTTTAAGGATCCTTGTTCCAATTCAAGTGCTTCCTTCTTCAGGTTCAGGGCAATCTTTTTCACGTGCAGCCGTTCTTTCTCCTCTAAAAGTCTCCTCTCAGTCTCTCTGAGCTCAACCACACATTTTGTCGCTTTGTTCAGGATCATTGCTTCAGGAACATGACTGATTCCAACAAGCTCATCCAAATTATTTTTCAACTCTGTAAAGTTGTGCTTCAGCTTCTTCCTCCGGACCTTCTCCCTCAATGCTTCTTTGCTTTTCCACTCACAGCACTCACAGCGACACGACTCTGGAAGAGAACTAGTGCCGGAACGGCAACTACATACTCGTACTTTTCTTTTGCGTTTCATTCCGACAGCAGATTTCGTTGATGCAGCCGTATTTGTACAGCTTGTTGACGGTGTTTCATCACGACCGTCCGCTCGGCCATACTTGTCTGGAAGACAATGAAAATGTTATTGACAACTCTCACAATGTAACACCAACTGATCTCTTCTGTGGTTATGTGGGTTTCTCTCTCTCTCTAAAAAGAATAAATAATTCAGTGAAGACCTTTTTTAATCCACACATCACATTTAACACCGATACACGTAAAATGGCACGAAATGGACGATTCATGTCACAACCACAGAAAGAGACCCAATGAACGATCGGTGTCGCAAACACAGGGAGAGACCTCAGGGAGAGAACGAATGAACGATCTATGTCACAACCAAAGGCAACACCAAAGAGAGAGATCTAATGAGTGATCCGTGACAACCAAAGGCCATACCTTAATGAGAGACCAATCCTGTAATATCAATCACTTAACCCTCAATAGGTAACCTGGGGTTTTGAGGATCCCAAGCCAAACATTTTTTTTCTAATTTTATTTATTTATAAAAACATATTTCTTCGAAAAAAAATTAATAAAAAATAGTTATTACCCTCGCCAAATGAGAGGGTATTGCGTTTGGGTCTGTTTGTCTGTTTGGCCACATCGAACTTTTCTGTTTTTCTCTGCAACCGCTTGTCAGATTGAGACGAAATTCTCACCATATGTGCGACTACTCGTGTAGAATGTTTTAATCATAATTATGACGTCATAGGTCACGTGGTGTGGCAACCATGTTGTTTTTTTTTAAACCTTCAAAAATCTTATCCAGAATGGCTGGACAGATCAAGGGGAAACTTCACACAAATGTTGCCCAAGCCAGAGACATACAAGTTTGTTCAGGAATAATTGATAGGTCACATGGCTTGGCAGCCATATTGGATTGAGTAAAAAGATTAAATAATGTTTTCTCTGGAACCGCTTAATTACTCGACATGAAACTTCATATTTATGATCGAGTGGTGATGTGGAATACATATTTTAAATTTAAACTTGATCAGGCGCATGGTCTGGCAGCCAGAATTGTTTACTTTTTTGAAACGGGTGATTTTTTTTTTGATTTTTTATTATTGGTTCATGAAAAAGTAAGTGACCACGATATTCGTTATTGGTGTGTGTCTGTCTGTCCCGAGCATAGCTCCGTGGGTTTTGATCCGATCCTGACAAAAAATTTTGGTGGGAGGTTTATATCATGATCTAGTTGTGTTTTCCTGAGAATGGGTGGGGTGCGCCCATTATGGGCGGAGCCACGCCCAAAAAACGTGTTTTTAGGGGGTAACCGATTTCAATTTGCATCTTCTCCGAGGGGGTTTGTCGAATTTGGCAGTGGTTTCGGTATTTCGTTAGCCCAATGGCACCTGCATAGCCCCACAGAGCTTGATTTTCCATTTTCGTCCCAAGGTCAAGGTCACAAGGTCACGAACTTAGAAAATTGTGAATTTTAACATAAATATCCATCTTCTCCGAGGAGGTTTGTCGAATCTGGCAGGGGTTTCGGTATTTGGTTCGCCTAATGGCACCTGCATAGCCCCACAGAGCTCGATTTTTCATTTTTGTCCCAAGGTCAAGGTCACAAGGTTACGAACTTAGAAAATTGCGAATTTTGACATCAAAATCCATCTTCTCCGAGGGGGCTTGTTGAATCTGGCAGAGGTTTCGGTATTTGGTTAGCTTTGGTTTCGGTATTTAGGTTACCAATGACACCTGCATAGCCCCACGGAGCTCGATTTTTCATTTTTGTCCCAAGGTCAAAAGGTCACGAACTGAGAAAATTGAGAATTTTGACATAAAAATCATACGACCGCCCAAACTTTGAGAGCTCGGATGACAATATTTTTTATGCATAATCTTGAGGTCATTCCCCACCTAAAGTCTTGAAACCATTTTGCTCTATCTCGAACACCTTGCCCGTGGCGCCCCCTTCAAGTTTGTTTTACGCTGATTTCATCAAAGTATGGATAATCCGAGGAGTGCGAAATGCCATATAGCCTATATGACGTTATATTGTTCCTGGAATGTTCCATTGGAAATTTTGCACCAAAGGTCATAATCCTTGACCTTTGACCTTTAAAGTTCACAAAGGTTGAATTTTCAAAGTTGTGGGAATCGAACCGGGGTTTCGACCTTCTTCGACGAACTAACTCCAATAAGCTATAGCACGTATCCTGTTTCCTTATTTTCATGTCCACAACATTGTTTTGTGACCTTTAAAGGTTATGCAAAGGTCAAATTTTGAAAGGTGTTGAACGAAACCGGGTTTTCGACATTTTGCAGCTAATAACCTGTCACTCGTACCACATCATGTTGATCATTTTTATAACTTGGTCAAAAATTATCACATTGTCTCATCCTTGACTTCTGAAACAATCTACATCTTCAAATACCACTCGTGAACCATTGTCGTCTTCAGACTTGTCCTATTATAAATTCAATTGAGTAATAATAATAACAAAAAACGTCACGGATCAGGATCAGGTGTCCGATCAAAGCAAGGTTGCATCAAAGCGGGATGTCTTGGTACCTGGTCATCACTGCCAGCAGTTATAAAGTGGAAATTCTCATTATATCTCTTAGTAATTATGTAACACACCAGTAAATAAACACTATACAATTTACACCACACAAAAGCAGTCCTGGCGAGGGTCTGCAATTTCTGATTGCTCTTTTTCTTGTTCATAGTATCGGAACAGTTTTTTTTGTGTACACTGTCGAGGCTCATATGAGAGCTAAAAGCTGTTTGGTACTTCAGAAATTTAATATTCAAGAAAAGAAACACGACATATTAACCAAAGATTTTTGGGCTGTACTTCTCAAGGTTGAATCACAGCAAGAGAACTGGGAAGTGAGAGAGAGCATGCAAATATAAGCTTGTCTTTGTAATGTTGACACTGATTGATTCATCAGTTATGACATCAATGGTAATCTGAGCCCCCATTAATTAGCTCACAGTCATCAGTATCTCTGGCTCTGATTGGCTAGAGTGGGATCACAGGTGTCAAAATGAGGGAAAAAACATTTAACTCCTCATGTGATATTAGGTCGTTATTGGTGGAACTTTTTGCCATCTTCCAAATTTGCTTTTGGTGGGAAGCGTGGGAATTTACAATGGCGTGCCATCGACTTCACACTGTCAATACTGCCTTGAGGACTGTAAAACACAAATCGCCTTCATAATACTTCCAAAAACCATGCAATACATTGATATATACCATTGATAAATACCATGCGAGTATTAAAGGATGGGACATGTATATGATGGTGAAAAAGAGATTGCCAAATGTCTATGTACGATGCTGATTGACGCTCCGTTCGATAGTAATCAATAAAACATCCATCTCCTAAATTGCGACTCAACGTTGTCTTATTACATTGTATAAGGGTCATTGGTGTATAAGACTGCTTCAGCACAGCTAAACTTAGTTGTTTTGTTTTTATAATCCTTAAAATCATCATCGCTTTCATCAATGCTTCACACATTAAATCCTTCCTCTTCTCCAATGGCTTGAATTCCGATCATCAATTTGGTTTCAGACCGGGTCACTCCACCCGAGATATGCTGCTTCTGCTCTCCCAACAATGGATGGAGGTCCTCAATGCCAGACATGAAATCTTAGCCACATCCCGAGACATATCACGGTCTGACACTTTTGACACGGTCTGACACCCTGTCCTACTCACCAAGCCCTCTTCCTATGGTACCCAAGGCCATCTCCACTCATGGCTCGCAGACTTTCTCTCCTGTCTCAGCCAACGTGTGGCTCTAAATGGAGTTCTCTCAACCCCTCCACCTATCCAGACTGGAGTTCCTCAAGGCTCACGGGCTTTGCTTTCGTCTGCAGCCTGATGGAGTACTGCTCTCGCCTCTGGGCTGGTGCTCCTGCCTCCCACCTTCCTCGGCTTCACGCTGTGGAAACCAAGGCATTTAGGATCATTGACACCTCCCGCGATGAGGCTGTCTTTGGGCCTCAAACTCTCTCATCGCAGGTTGGTCGGTGGTCTGTGTCTTCTACCGTCTCCTCTCCAACCTCGCTCTCTCTGCGATTTGTCCCCACATTTCCACAGGGCGCTCAAGGTCCACCAACAACCCCCTTCTGGTAAAACTACCAAAATCACTAATCACTGCTCACCTTCACTCTTTAATTCCTCTTTTTCCTGCCTTTGGAAAAAACTCCCTCACTCTTTTCCCTCCAGGTTTTCAAAACAGCTGTTCACCACCATCTCATGTCTTCCCCCATCAAAAATCTTGATCTTTTCTACCCCCGTTAATCCACCCCAAACCCACCTCCTTCAAATTCCCTGCTTTCCTTCCTGAAAGTCCCTGTGGTATCCATCTTGTATTCCCCATGTTCCCCACCCCATCCCTCTCCCTTCCACAGATCTCTTATGTCTCTGCTCCCCACTGTTTTGTCCTTCCCTCTCCCACCCCTCTTGTCTCATGCCCCCCTTGCTGTGCGTTGTGCGTCTCATTCGAACCTCGACAAGGTAGACAAAAAAAAACAACAAAAATCATTATTTTATTTTAAATTGAAGTCCGGGAGGGCCTTGCCGTTCAATGGTTTCCCCTTCGTGGATTTGCTCGATCACCATGGATTTGTTGAGGAAAGGTTCGTGGATCGTGGTCAAATCCCCCAAATAATTGTGGGTTGGCGAACTATTTCCCACATTTATTCACATAATTAACAAACAATAACCCCCTCAAACCCACCCAAACACCATCATCTCCACCAACTCGTCGTCGTTGTTGCCATCATCATCGCCATCACATTATTGGATCAAGTTTACACATCACACCCGTTTGCAAATTACACACATGTTTTCACGTTCTCCTTCGGCACTGGATCCATTTCTTCCAAGTCCATCAGTCGGCTGTCTTCGTTGAGGAAGAACATTGTGGCCTCGTACAACTCGTCGTTAACGATGCCCATCTCAATCTCCCGCCAACACTCGCTCTGCAAGGCTGGTGTGCACTTTAAAGAGAACATAAAGAACAGACTTAGGGGGGAAAAGAACACAGCCAAAGGTTTGGTGATTGCAGAAACAGACAACACGTCTTTTTATTACATATGCAACACATCTATTTAATGACGAGTACGTCACGCTTTCACTAAACAAATACTGCACGAAGAAATCTATCTATAATTCCAGCAATCTGTGTGTGTGTCTGTCTGTCTGTCTGCGACCGCCGTTTCTCGACAACCGCCGGTCCGATCTGATTGAAACTTGCCAGGAATATTGCCGGGGACCTGCGGATGTGCCTTTTCAAGGTTTGATATTAATCGGACGAGCGGTTCCCAAGTTACGGCCATTTTATTGCTTTTTTCAGTGTTGGAAAGGTGTATAAATCGCAGCTGAAGTGTCGTTCCACCTTATCATGCCATTTTTTCCCCCAAGATATCTCAGAATTATGATAACAGCATCTATCTATAATTCCAGCAATGTGTGTGTGCGTGTGCGTGTGTGTGTGTGTGTGTGTGACCGCTGTTTCTTGACAACCACTGGTCCGATCTAATTGAAACTTGCCAGGTATATTGCTGGGGACCTGAGGATGTGCCTTTTCAAGGTTTGATATTAATCGGACGAGTGCCTCCCAAGTTATGGCCATTTATTTACCAAACCAATGACAAGACACGTTGCGTGGGCGTGGTCGATGGGGAAGGGAAAGGGAAGCTCAGTCGCGCTCCCCATTACGGGTTACAACGTACGGGCTTCCGGAGAGTGATGACTTCGTGTATTCTAATCATTTCTCGATTTCTTATGCGCATTTATAGATAAACACAATGCCCCAAGTTATGATCGTTTTCATATTAGACGGTGCATAAATTTCAGTAACATCAGAGTGAGCTGGTGTGCTCCGAACCAGGAAGTAATTTTTTTTCTCTCTCTTCTCTTCTTCCTTGCGATGACATTGCGAAAAGGCAAAATACGTTGGCGCTAATTGAATATTTGGGCATTAAAACTAAATTGCGAATAATCGTAAATGCGAATAATATGCGAACTTCCCTGCCACGCACGTACGGGCACGCGAGAGCGAAGAAACGGCCTGTGTGGTTGTTGTTTCTTGCTCGTGGTTTGAATATTTATTTAACATGGAATAGGTAAAGCCAAGAATCGAATGTCGAATTCTTTTTACATTCGCTTCTGACTTTACATAAAACTTGTTCACAACTGTATACTTGCCAACTAGACCGTGGTATATGTAAGCACCGCACAGCTGATGATTTTGACGCAATTTCCGGTTACTTCGGCATGGATTCGGGATCAGCGATCAAATAATGTAAATCACGATTAAAAAATATTTTTTGATGATGTGGGAGATAACTTTATTAAAATTAACTTTGGGAAAAAATAATTGAATAAATAAATAAATAAATAAACGATCACTTCTGGTCAAGAATAAAAGAAATTAAAAGTTCCGGAAAGAGTTTCAAAATCACTCCCGGTGATGTTAAATACTAAATAAACACTTCCTGTCATGAAAGAAATCACTTTTGGAAGTATAAAATTAACTTTGGGGAAAAAAATTTGAATAAATATATAAACACTTCCGGTCATGATCTCCCGGCATGCATCATTCCCCATGACAAAAACCGGAAACAAAAAAAAAAACAGGAGCAAAAAAAAAACGGAAGCAAAATGGTCAGAGCCAACGACACGGATTCACAATTGGCAGGGTATTGTGTTGTTTTTGTTGTTTCCTATTATCTCATGTGCACGTGTTAAGTAATATTCACAAGATAGAAATAAAACCCAATCGTGTTTATACACCGCACAGCGTTTAACAACAACCGGAAGCAAAAGGTCATAGCTAACGACACGGATTCACAATAGCCAGGGCTATTGTGTTGTTGTTTCCTATTCTCTCACGTGCACGCGTTAAGTATGAAGCTCACTGCGTTCGCTATTAATTTTTTTTTTTACGGGCACGTACGAGTATTTATAATAATAGCACAATAATTGGCAGAAATAAAAATAATAACGCGATACAATGACCAATGTCTGTCAACCAATAACGACCTATATATTGTCTGTCAACCAATAATGACCAATAACGTCTGTCAATCAATGACAGGACACAGTGCTATGACGTCACAATTAATGTATATTTATTTATTTTTGCACGATTGATGTCACAATTCTTCTTATTCGTTTGGTATGACGTCACAATCAACGCTGGGGACTTGAGCATGTGCATTTTCAATGTTTGATATCGTTCTTCATCCGTTTCAACTGTTTCCAAAGGTTTGAAAGCTGTTTATTTCCCAAGGTTTGAATTAATTGTTGTGCTTGGTAGACATTTGTGAATACATTTACAGAGAGAGGGGCGAGAGAGGAGGGGGAAGAGAGGAGGGGGGAGAGAGGGGCAAGAGAGGGGGCGAGAGAGGAGGGTGAGAGAGGGGAGGGAGAGAGAAGAGGGGCGAGAGAGGAGGGGGAGAGAGGGGGGCAAGAGAGGGGGTGAGAGAGGAGGGAGTGAGAGAGAGGGGGCGTCGCAATTCAAAAGAGGGGTAGAGAGGAGGTGGCAAGAGAGGGGTACGGGAGAGGGGGTGTGAGAGTGGGGGCGAGAGAGGAGGGGGGAGAGAGGAGGGGCGAGACTTGGGGGGAGAGAGAGGGGGCGTCACAATTCTTCTTCTTCTTCGTTTGATATGACGTCACAATTGACGCTGGGGACCTGAGTATGTTTCCAAGGTGTTTCCCAAGTTATGGCCATTTATGATACGGTTGGTTCGATCTAATTGAAACAATGCCCCAATTCAGTCGTCGTTTACGAGAGCGAAGGAACGAAGCTGCACATACTGGCATGCACCTACGGGCCCACACTAGTTAAACAAATGACGTCATATGAAACAGTTTTACCCCACTCGGGTCATTTCTACAACACCAACATCAATAACTCGTTCCTCGAAAGGAGATCCCAATGGAAGGAGGAGATGCGTTGACCCTTGAGAGGACTGCGTTCCACCTAAAGGAGATCACAACCCAAATGATCATCATCGCCAGGTGCAGGTAGGTGGACGTACCCGGCTGTCAGAGCATGTCTGCAAAGGACCAGGATCGTGGTGAATGGTGAACTTTCATCATCGAGG
Organism: Eptatretus burgeri; assembly: GCF_056783735.1. Lineage (NCBI taxonomy): Eukaryota > Metazoa > Chordata > Myxini > Myxiniformes > Myxinidae > Eptatretus > Eptatretus burgeri. Next base: position 78,573 of record NW_028225126.1, on the reverse strand, counting down.
TCATATGACTTCTCGGCGAGAACGGCTACGGGATTCGAACCTCCTCGTTGCAGGTACTTATCGAGAGCGACCTTTGGGCTCCGAGAGCATCGGGCGAGTCCTTGTGTCCGAGGTATCCTCGAAGAGCCTTGAATTGGGTCGGAATGAACTTCCTTTGTCTTCGTCTCCCATTGAGGAGGTATCCATGGAAACGAAATGTGTGCAGGCATTTATTTAATTACATACATCGCGTCACACAATTTGATGAGAGACGGGGAGACAAAAATGATTTGTTATTTAATAAACTCAAGGGACGTGTGGTGGACGTCATCATTCGACCATTCCTCACCTCGTCTCCAAGTAACGAGCTGCAGGTGTCGTCACATCGTCCGTTGTCATTGCCTTGCTTTCTTAACTCGCTCATCTGGTCTCGTGTCTGGACCTGGGACGTCACGGCAAGTTAATAAACCTTTGACGATTCGAAACGGTCTTTATCGACGCCATGATCCAAACACAAAGGGGTGAGGAGGGGAGAAATGTGGTGATGTTATATAAAATATATAATTATACACCTCCCCACACACACACACACACACACACACACACACACACACACACACACACACACACACACACGCACGCACGCACGCACACACACACACACACACACACACACACACACACACACACACACACACACACACACACGTGACCTTACCTGTATTTATTTATATAACCGTAAATATTATGTGTAAAACTCCGTCGTTCTCCACAGGAAGCGCGTCGACTTCACGTTCAAACCACCGGCATTTCCTGTCACACAGGCACGACAACTGAGGTAAAATCTCTTCGTGAGGTAAAATCGATTCCGTTCAACATTGTAATCATCGGTTATAAAGAGTCAAACCTGCAGCTTTTATCGTTTTCTGAAGAAACCGAGTGTTAAAAAAACGATGGATGAAACAAACGAGGTGATTTATCGATCGCCGATATTACCTCAGGATAAATGAGTGCGAAGACGTGACGTCACAGAAATTGGGAACTCACCCTCCCCGTCCCTTGCACCCGGTCATCCCTCCGGGAGCTCTTCCCTCACAGATACTGATGAAAGGATCGATTCCTCCACAGAACGTGTGTGTGTTTCGTCATGGAGACAGGATCTGATCTCCTCGTCGATGGACACTGAGGGAAAAAGGAAGCAAACAATCGGAGGGAAAAGATAAATGAGGTTTTGAAGACGGAATCTCCGTGTTATATTGACTTATATACACGGTCGAGGCTCATGGAAGAGCGAGGACCGAAAACAGATGAGAAACATAGCAAAGGGAAAAAAGCAGGAGGAAGGGGGAAACACTCACTGCAGAGCGGAGGGAGAAGGGAGATGGAGATGGACAAACAAGGGATATGCAGGTAACGACGAGGGGTGAGGGACAATATGGAGACAGGACGGACAACATTTTGGGAGGGGTGTGGGATGGTTCAACAGGTGTCAGAGAATATCATGATTTTTGATGGGGGTTGACTTAAGATGGTGCTGTACAGGTGTCTTGAAGATCTGGAGGGAAGAATGAGATTTAAGGGAGGATGGTAGGTGGTTCCACAGGTGGGAAAAGAGAGGAATAAATGAGTGGAGGTGATCAGTCGGTCTGGATTGAAGGCAGTTTCACTAGGAGGGGATTACTGGTTGCTGGTGGACCACGTGTGCCCTGCAGATACCTGAGGTGGTGGGGGGCAAAACACGGAGAGGGCAGCGGGTGCAACACCAGATATGAGGTGGAAGAAGACAGAGAGACCACCGACCTGGCAATGGCGAAGTGAGAGGTCCAGAGACTCAGCTTCATTGTGGGAGATTCCAATGATCTTGAAAGCCTTGGTTTCCATGACGTGAAGCTCAGCAAGATGTGAGGAAGCTCAGAGGGGAGAGCGGGACTCCATCAAGCTGCGGATGAAGGCCTTGAAGGGGGATAGGAGCTCAGGTGTGCCGAGGAAGGACTTTGCACAATGGAGGATTCTCAGTCGGCAACTGGCTTTGGAGGCCATGTTGGAAATTGGGGTTTCCCAGGAAAGATCATGGCAGAGAGTGAGACCCAAGAGTTTGAGTGACTGAACCTCTTTGAGACGGATGTTGAGAAAGTAGATGGAAGTGTTTGTGGAATGGTCCTTTTGGAGAGAGAGAGAGAGAGAGAGAGAGAGAGAGAGAGAGAGAGAGAGAGAGAGAGAGAGAGAGAGAGAGAGAGAGAGAGAGAGAGAGAGATATGAAAGGGGGGGGGAGAAGGGAAGTGGGGAGGGGTGGTGCTTTGGGAGAAGGTAAATGTGAAGGGAGGGTTCACCGCTTTCGTTTGGTAGTGGGACTTGTGGAGAAGAGGGTGAGGGTGTAGTTTGGGGTTGAACGAAATGGGGTACGTTAAAACAGCATGTTAATACAGCACGCGCAGACTGCCCGGAGATGTCCATTGGGGATACAGAGGGGAGGGTGCTTGGGAGGAGGTAAGGGTGAGGGGAAGGGGAGGAAAGGCAGCGTGATTGGAAGAAAAGGCAGCATGAGGGGAAAGGAAAGGTGGTGTGAGGGGAAGGGAAGGCAGCACAAGTGGGGGTGAAGGCAGCATGAGGGGCTGGGAGGGGAAGGAAGCATGGGGGGAAGGCAGTACATGCAAACGCACTTATATAAACACCACACACACACACACACACACACACACACACACACACACACACACACACACACACACACACACACACACACACACACACACACACATACACAATCAATTGTACAGTATCGTCGGCAATTCTTGAAATATAATATAATTTAAAGGATTGTTGTAAATGATGTTAACCTCAAAACATGGTTCCCTTACCTGAAGTAGGAACCTGAACCTGAAAGCAAATGAATGGTTTCCCAACAGCCCGGATCATCATTTGGGCACCGTTCCTCATCGAGGTTTCGATCCTTTCAGCCCAGAACCTCTCCAAACGATGGGTCCACAACCCCAGTCCACATCAGCAGCTTACTCAACATCAATGGACCTACAACCCAAAGTTGTGTCCAGACAATCAGTCAATGCAGCAACGCAATATCCTTACACAAACTAATTTAATTATTCCTTTTATTTAAAGTATTATCACATTTCACGATCTTTGATGGTTGAATTCAGTGACTTGATGTGCAAATCCTCAACAAATTTCTCGACCTTCGGATGAAAATTGAGGATTTTTAGAAAATTGCCCGATGATGACCTTTGGCCTACGTTGACCTCAAAAGAGTGACCGCTGTATCACATTGCCATGTAACATGTGGTACAGTTTCAATTTCCTCCGCTGAACGGTTTTAATCTCAACAAAATGCAGATACATACGTATGACGTACGTACGTACGCTACTGATCACTTAACCCTGCTTTTCACTTCGCAAGCACAGGGTAATGAGTACGTACAATTGTAGACGACAAAATTGATGCAAGATAAATTGATCTACCAATGCATATCCATCAATGATAGCGAGTGCTGCCCCCGAGTGGAAACCAAGAAGAATCGCATGATGTTTCTGACATTTTGTGTGTGATGCGTGGAAAGTTGACGATGAGAAAAAATTAGCACAAAAGCCAAAACGACATTTCGGTGCAATTTGTTTTGAAAGCCGTTAATTGGACGTGCTGTCCGATGTATATTCCAAGTTTCAGCTCGTTTCGACGTACAGCCTTCGAGATATGAGCCGTCGACACATTTCGGATGGACGGACAGACTGACAGACGCGGACGTGAATTTCGAGGGTTGACGGACGGACAGACTGACGGACGTGGATGTAAATTTCGAGGGTTTTCCTTAATAAAAACTCAAGATGAGGAAATGGACGTTGATGAAATTATGAACATATCACCTCGACGTACAAAGGATTTCCTTCCGAAATTTACAACCGATTTCGTCCAGTGGAAGCCGAGATTTATTCATTTCATTTATTCATTCATTGATTTATTCATTCATTCGTCATCAGTGTCGCGGCCGGAAGTGGGAGGACTTCTGACCGGATTGAACGAGACAGTCAAGTGGGGGCGATCGAGTCGGTCCGGGTGAAGGTAATAAATGAAAAGATAATATTTTTTAAATTCCCGTTTCACTTCGTCCTGGTTAATAAGATCATGAAACTCGTTCCAAGCGGTCTCAATGAGTCTCAGGCCTAAACTAGTCGACATGCAAATCCTGTCTGTGCCGTGCCTCGTCACGATTTCTTTCTCCCAAGTGTTATACTTTCACATTCCTCGTCTTTATCTTTATTTATCTTCCTTCGGCTCTTCGGTTCAAACAACAAAAAAAATAAAAGGAAAGACGGAGGGAACGACTGCCTGCATATCCTTCCTTCAGTCATTCTTTATTCCTTCCTTTTCTCAACACCTCTGTGCAGAATCTTGAATGAACGTATTTCTTGTCACTTTAAAAGCTTTTCGTAACCCTCTCAGATTTCCCCTTTTCCACACCCCCTCAGTGCCGTCTTCAAAGAGTCTGGCCAACTGAACGAGAGGCGCCATGTTGCTACTCCCCAGATGGAGAACGAGAGGTGCCATGTTGCTACTCCCCAGATGGAGAATGAGAGGCGCCATGTTGCTACTCCCCAGATGGAGAACGAGAGGCGCCATGTTGCTACTCCCCAGCGAGCCGCGATCCCATTGAACACGCAGTACAAGAGAGATGGAGCCGACGTACATACTCGTCCACACACGTTCATCGCTGCAGATTCTCTGTAATTCAGCACTCACTAATAAAACTTGGTGACGTCATGAAAACTTGGAGACGTTGTCTCCACCCTTTGAATTACATCCAAAGGTGATATATTTTCAGTACATTTCCTGCATTGAAATGAAGAGAATGAATGAACGAAAAAAATCTTCATAGTATTCACGTTTGCGGGACATCGTAGGTGGGATGAATGACCTCACGTGATGACGACCGGTTAGATAGGGCTCATGATGTCATGGATGGGATGTCTGGCGTTCGAGCGCTGACTCTAGTTAAACGACGGTGGTCTTGGCGTTCGACATGAAGTAGTGCTCTCCAGTGATGAAGAGTTTCATTCCTATGTCTGAGAAATGGGTGAGAGAGACAGCCTTCCTTGTATTCCTTGAGCACAGTCAAAGCTGTTCAAATGTGGGGAAACATGGTGCTTTGAAACCACGTGACTGCGATCGACCAATCACAGCACTCCATGCGGACAACAATCGATGGCCAGGCTCTCTTTATATGTGGCACCGTTCCCCCTTGCCCCACCCCCTCTCAGCCTCTCCTCCTTCCCCCACCTCTCCCTCTCAGTTTCTTCCCACCTCTCCCCCTCTTAGTTTCCCCCCACCCCTCGCCCTCAGTTTGGCCATTATCTGGGCCATCATCGCCATCATATCGAGACTATCCGGTGGTGATACAGGGCTGCCACATCCCACTACTTGAAAGATGGGTGGCACTGGGCAAACCTGAGGGGGGTGGAGGGGGGAGGGAGTTCTGGGGGTACTGGGTAGTGAGGGTCACACCACCACACCCTCTAAAGATCCCTCTAATTCTATGTCGGCCAGGCCACAGTGGCATCAGTGCAGTGGGAACCCTCCTGCTTCTGGTTGCCTTGGTCACCAATTATAATTTGATCGTCAGTTGCGTTCTCCACAATTTCGCTTTGACGAAACTATTGTTGAAATACCACTCAACCGGTTGCCCAGTTTGAACGGTCCATCGCTTCGGGGGTCTCCCCAACAGATAACATGTCTGAAAGCCACGATACCATGCGGAATGGAAATCAAAATCGACCCATCGTTACACCGATGAGGGGTCGCTCGTCGTATTCAAATAAGGCCGAGCGAGCCTGACCTATGACGCGAACCGGTGTGCGGTGTTGACTCACCGCTACCAATTAATCCTTCCACGGGCTCTTCCCTCAATCACCATTGAGGACCACCACGATCAGAATGAAATGCAGATCAAGTCAGTTTAATTCATGAACAATCAATGTTCACTGGAAGGAATTTTCAAGAATCCATATCACTCGACATAATACTACGCTTGTTCGTCTGTCTGTCTTTGTTACATTCATTTCCACCCATTGGTTGGACAGTTTGTTCCACCAACATTGATTGGTTGGACGTTCTCTCAAGCAGGACTTAAACCCATGTCAATATAAAAGGTGTTTGTCCGAGGTCATTATTTATTTTTCACGATGTGGGCATATGCATCGGGAAGAAGATAATTGGTTACTAACCCAAACCCTAACCAATGACGAAAAGGGAGATTCTAAAATAAGCTATGTCCTTATGGGCCCTCAGACACACCACAACAGATAGACAAAGCAGGTAATGATGGGACTGAGGAGATTTGCGGGCAAACATGATGCAGAGTCTGGCGGAACGGGTCGCAGAAGCTCCAAAGCTAGATGTCGGCTGGGTAGTGTGTGGCTTTGCCTCCGCAGTTCGTGACCATACGCAGCCTCCGGATCGGTGTTTCCAGGTTTCTCCTCCTCTGTTCGTTCTCGCCCCCCACCTTTATCGGCTGGGCGCACACATCACTGATGATGAGCCAAGCTCCATCCTCGCTCACTCAGCATTGGACGCGGACTGGTCTGGTGCGCGGAGCGACCCCTCAGTGAACTCTCCTCCCTCCGCACAGCTCCTGCTATGCCATGGCCCCATTACGGTGTTTCTCCGTGTAGAATTGCGCAGCACGGCCGAACAAACGCTCAAAGAACAAACAAAAGACTGATTCCAAAGATTAGAATGGTAATGATGGGGTTAAACGGATTGATAATTTCAGAAACAGACAAAGGGACGAGTGGACATCGTCTAACTTGACACACAACTGACGCGTATCTAATATCACAATTAATTACTTTATTCAATTACTAGTCAGCGGTTCCAATCACTACCCTTTCACACCATTCCATTGAACCTTTATTTAAATTGAAGTCGTGTGAAACTGGAGGTTTCTGGAAGTATTATGACAGACGATTTGCGTTCTCCATTGTTGAAGTATATAATTCAATTCAAATAAAATAAAGATTGTAAAAGTCGTATAAATAAATTAATTCCAGTTTTACGGCCGTTTTCCGCAGTGTCTTCAACACCACCCGATCCAACACCTTACATTAGCGATTCGTGCCTGTTGTTTGTGTCCTTTATAACGTCCTTACAAACATTAAGTTTCCTGTTTTGAATGATATGAACCAATTGCTTCACGCCATGTATCGCTTCGTGTGTGCGGGGTAATATTCAAAGCATCATTAACCCTGAGGACGAAATTAATGAAACATGTTTTATAAAAATGGAGGAAAGAAAACGATTTGTATCTCATCGTAGTTTTGTTGAGGATTTAATTATTTTCATTTCTAGAACACATTTTAATTGTTTGGTCCTTTATGACAGGTGATGATGCCAGCAGGCCACAGATGTCGACCACCCAACACCCGGAGCGCATCTCAGCAAAACGATCCCCGAGTTGGCCCGGCTGATCCGGTTCATCAGCGATCCGAACTCCGAGCTGATCTGGTTCACCGATCTGATCTCCGAACTGAACATAAAATCCAAGCAGTGGAACCCCTGGATACTACCCGCAGGGTCAATAAAATCACTCTCACACAACGGAGCGCACATCAGCAAAATGATCACCGAGTCGGCCGACCTGATCCGGTTCATCAGCGAGCCGGATTCCGAGCAGAACAAAGTCAATACTCTCAACATAAACGTCAGGATGCCAAGAGGTTCCACCAGGAAGCTGAAGAAAAATGTAAGGAAGCATTCCTGCGAGGTCAGAAGATAACCCAAAAAATGGAAAGACTCTTCCAGGAATCTCAACAGAAATACAAAAAATTCTTCCAACATTCTGTTCAGATCATAAAGCAATCTGAACAAGAACACCAGCACACCGGACTCATACCTGAACACAAACAGCAGCACACCACACCCCGAGTTAATTTGGAACAGCACCACACTGCATACCGACCTAATCGGGAACAGGACCACACCGCACACCGAGCTAATCGGGAACAGGACCACACCAGACTTCGAGCTAATCGGGAACAGGACCATACCAGACTTCGAGCTAATCGGGAACAGGACCACACCAGACTTCGAGCTAATCAGGAACAGGACCACACCAGACTCCGAGTTAATGTTGAACAGCAACACACCACACACCAAAATAATCAGGAACAGGACCACACCACATACCGAGCTAATCAGGAACAGCATGACACCGCACTCCAAACTAATCGGAAACAGCAACACACCGCACTCCAAACTAATCAGGAACAGCAACGCACCGCACTCCAAACAAATTGGGAACGGGACCACACCGCACTCCGAGCTAATCGGGAACAGGACCACACCAGACTCCGAGTTAATCTTGAACAGGACCACACCAGACTCCGACTGAATCGGGAACAGGACCACACCGCACTCCGAGCTAATCGGGAACAGAAACACACCAGACTCCAAAATAATCGGGAAAAGGACCACACCACATTCCGAGCTTTTTGGGAACAGCAACGCACCACACTCCAAACTAATCGGGAACAGGACCACACCACACTCCGTGCTTTTTGTGAACAGCAACAGACCACACTCCAAACTAATCGGGAACAGGACTACACCGCACTCCGAGCTTTTTGGGAACAGCAATGCACCACACTCCAAACTAATCGGGAACAGCACCACACCGCACTCCGAGCTTTTTGGGAACAGCAACGCACCACACTCCAAACTAATCGGGAGCAGGACCACACCGCAACCCGAGCTAATCGTGAACAGCAACGCACCACACTCCAAACTAATCGGGAACAGGACCACACCGCACTCCGAGCTAATCGGGAACAGCAACACACCACACTCCAAACTAATCGGGAACAGGACCACACCGCACTCCGAGCTAATCGTGAACAGCAACGCACCACACTCCGAAATAATCGGGAAAAGGACCACACCACACTCCAAGCTAATCGTGAACAGCAACGCACCACACTCCAAACTAATCGGGAACAGGACCACACCGCACTCCGAGCTAATCGTGAACAGCAACGCACCACACTCCGAAATAATCGGGAAAAGGACCACACCACACTCCAAGCTAATCGTGAACAGCAACGCACCACACTCCAAACTAATCGGGAACAGGACCACACCGCACTCCGAGCTAATCGGGAACAGCAATGCACCACACTCCAAAATAATCGGGAAAAGGATCACACCACACTCCAAAATAATCGTGAACAGCAACGCAACACACTCCAAAATAATCGGGAACAGGACCACACCGCACTCCGAGCTAATCGTGAACAGCAACGCACCACACTCCGAAATAATCGGGAAAAGGACCACACCACACTCCAAGCTAATCGTGAACAGCAACGCACCACACTCCAAACTAATCGGGAACAGGACCACACCGCACTCCGTGCTAATCGGGAACAGCAATGCACCACACTCCAAAATAATCGGGAAAAGGACCACACCACACTCCAAAATAATCGTGAACAGCAACGCAACACACTCCAAAATAATCGGGAACAGGACCACACCGCACTCCAAGCTAATCGGGAACAGCAACGCACCACACTCCAAACTAATCGGGAGCAGGACCACACCGCAACCCGAGCTAATCGTGAACAGCAACACACCACACTCCAAACTAATCGGGAACAGGACCACACCGCACTCCGAGCTAATCGGGAACAGCAACACACCACACTCCAAACTAATCGGGAACAGGACCACACCGCACTCCGAGCTAATCGTGAACAGCAACGCACCACACTCCGAAATAATCGGGAAAAGGACCACACCACACTCCAAGCTAATCGTGAACAGCAACGCACCACACTCCAAACTAATCGGGAACAGGACCACACCGCACTCCGAGCTAATCGGGAACAGCAATGCACCACACTCCAAAATAATCGGGAAAAGGATCACACCACACTCCAAGCTAATCGTGAACAGCAACGCACCACACTCCAAACTAATCGGGAACAGGACCACACCGCACTCCAAGCTAATCGTGAACAGCAACGCACCACACTCCGAAATAATCGGGAAAAGGACCACACCACACTCCAAGCTAATCGTGAACAGCAACGCACCACACTCCAAACTAATCGGGAACAGGACCACACCGCACTCCGAGCTAATCGTGAACAGCAACGCACCACACTCCGAAATAATCGGGAAAAGGACCACACCACACTCCAAGCTAATCGTGAACAGCAACGCACCACACTCCAAACTAATCGGGAACAGGACCACACCGCACTCCGTGCTAATCGGGAACAGCAATGCACCACACTCCAAAATAATCGGGAAAAGGACCACACCACACTCCAAAATAATCGTGAACAGCAACGCAACACACTCCAAAATAATCGGGAACAGGACCACACCGCACTCCAAGCTAATCGGGAACAGCAACGCACCACACTCCAAACTAATCAGGAACAGGACCACACCACACTCCGAGCTAATCGTGATCAACAACCCACCACACTCCAAACTAATCGGGAACAGGACCACACCGCACTCCGAGCTAATCGTGAGCAGTACCACACCGCACTCCAAACTAATCGGGAACAGGACCACACTGCATTCCGAGCTAATCGTGATCAACAACGCACCACACTCCAAACTAATCGGGAACAGGACCACACCGCACTCCAAACTAATCGGGAACAGGACCACACCACACTCCGAGCTAATCGTGATCAACAATGCACCACACTCCAAACTAATCGGGAACAGGACCACACCGCATTCCGAGCTAATCGTGATCAACAACGCACCACACTCCAAACTAATCGGGAACAGGACCACACCGCACTCCGAGCTAATCGGGAACAGGACCACACCACACTCCGAGCTAATCGTGATCAACAACGCACCACACTCCAAACTAATCAGGAACAGGACCACACTGCAATCCGAGCTAATCGTGAACAGTACCACACTGCACTCCAAACGAATCGGGAACAGGACCACACCGCACTCCGAGCTAATCGTGATCAACAATGCACCACACTCCAAATTAATCGGGAACAGGACCACACCGCACTCCGAGCTAATCGTGAACATTTCCACACCGCACTCCAAACTAATCGGGAACAGGACTACACCGCACTCCGAGCTAATCGTGATCAACAACGCACCACACTCCAAACTAATCGGGAACAGGACCACACCACACTCCGAGCTAATCGTGCTCAACAACGCACCACACTCCAAACTAATCGGGAACAGGACCACACCGCACTCCGAGCTAATCGTGAACAGCAACGCACCACACTCCAAACTAATCGGGAACAGGACCACACCACACTCCAAACTAATCGGGAACAGGACCACACCGCATTCCGAGCTAATCGTGATCAACAACGCACCACACTCCAAACTAATCGGGAACAGGACCACACCGCACTCCAAACTAATCGGGAACAGGACCACACCACACTCCGAGCTAATCGTGATCAACAACGTACCACACTCCAAACTAATCGGGAACAGGACCACACTGCAATCCGAGCTAATCGTGAACAGTACCACACTGCACTCCAAACGAATCGGGAACAGGACCACACCGCACTCCGAGCTAATCGTGATCAACAATGCACCACACTCCAAATTAATCGGGAACAGGACCACACCGCACTCCGAGCTAATCGTGAACATTTCCACACCGCACTCCAAACTAATCGGGAACAGGACTACACCGCACTCCGAGCTAATCGTGATCAACAACGCACCACACTCCAAACTAATCAGGAACAGGACCACACCGCACTCCGAGATAATCGTGATCAACAACGCACCACACTCCAAACTAATCGGGAACAGGACCACACCGCATTCCGAGCTAATCGTGAACAGTACCACACCGCACTCCAAACTAATCGTGAACGGGACCACACCACACTCCGAGCTAATCATGATCAACAACGCACCACACTCCAAACTAATCGGGAACAGGACCACACTGCAATCCGAGCTAATGGTGAACAGTACCACACGGCACTCCAAACGAATCGGGAACAGCAACGCACCACACTCCAAACTAATCGGGAACAGGACCACACCGCACTCCGAGCTAATCGTGAACAGCAACGCACCACACTCCAAACTAATCGGGAACAGGACCCCACCGCACTCCAAACTAATCGGGAACAGTACCACACCATGCTCCGACCTGAACCCAAAAACCACCACACCACATTCCAAGCTAATCGGGAACAGCACCACAGCAGACTCCAAGCTAATCGGGAACAGGACCACACCGCACTCCGACCTAATCGTGAACAGTACCACACCGCACTCCAAACTAATCGGGAACAGCAACGCACCACACTCCAAACTAATCGGGAACAGGACCACACCGCAATCCGAGCTAATCGTGAACAGTACCACACCACACTCCAAACTAATCGGGAACAGGACCACACCGCACTCCGAGCTAATCCAAGAACAACAACGCACCGCACTCCAAATTAATCGGGAACAGGACCACACCATGCTCCGGCCTGAACACAAATACCACCACACCACATTCCAAGCTAATCGGGAACAGCACCACACCATGCTCCGACCTGAACCCAAAAACCACCACACCACATTCCAAGCTAATTGGGAACAGCACCACACCAGACTCCAAGCTAATCAGGAACAGCACCATACCACACTCCAGCCTGAGCTAAAACTCCAGCAACTGCACTCCAACCTTGACATAATCATCACCACATCACGCCGCACTTATGTCTAAAACGTACAGTCAATCCTCCACATATTGTTGTGGTGCCGGGTTCGGTGGTGAGGACGACCGCGAGATGGAGCAGTTGGGCCGTCTCCCACCGAACAACGAAATTGAAAGGTCGTAACCTTCGGATAACTCCGAAGGTCACGGGTTCCTTTGTGGACCATGGACACCAATATTTTGACGGCGTGGGGTAGGGTTGATTGTCTAATTCCAATTTACCTCAGTACCCACGCTGTCTAACTACCGGGGAAGCCACACCCTCGGCCGACTTTGTCCAAACCGAGTCGCTGTTACCGACTCGGTTCCGGCGTAACCGAGCGGGGATGACCAAAGCCTTCCGGACCAAATGAACAATTTACGGCACAAACGGCCTCACTATTTCTCAAGCCCGCACCGTGCTGGGTCAATGGTAGAAACGACAGACAACGAGCTGGTATATTTAACTGGGGTTTATTTACAATAATCGGGAAGGAAGACACAGAGCAGACTTAATCACGAATATGCAGGAAAATGTACAAAGGAATCACTTAAACAGTTCTACTTACAGACTGGCCACAGACAGACACACGCTCTCAAAAAGAAATGGACCTCGTGGGTCTTTATTCGGCCCTTCAGCCGAGGAGGACAGTTCAGCTGGGGGTCAGAATCTGGCCGGGTACCTGGCCGCCTCGTGCAGTTTCACCGACTCCAATCCACCACGGTGGGACTCTAATCCATGAACCCAAATCCAACGAGCCCCCGATCCTGGCCTCAACGAACAACGATACGAGCACCACGGTCCTGGCTGCCACGAACGATGATACAAGCACTACGGTCCTGGCTGCCACGACCACCACCACCACGAGGAACTCCGAAAAAAGACCGCAGACCAAAGAGCCAATGGCAAAGGGCGCAGACGACGACTATTGCAGACCAAAGAGCCCAGGTAACTCGCCCTCGGATTGGTCGGGTGATTGGTGTCCTCCCCTCATTAGACGAGGCGAACATCCCATCTGGCTAGGGCGGAGTCGGCCCTGGGGCGAGGGGGCTCCACCCACGTTCGTAGCCTTGAACACGTGGGTTATGCGCCGTGGTGTGAAGTGAAAGCCGGGAGGGTGAAGTGCTTGTTCACCCGCAGAGTGGGAGGATGAGTGAAGCGAGGGCTTTGTTGTAGAAAACGGACCAGAAAATATCTCACAGCACACATACACTTAATCACCCATTAAACATAGGGACTGCTCCTACAAACACATACTTATCGAAATAACTGAACTGCGGGGACTCTGGCTGTTGTGTGAAATGGCTGCCAGATTCGTAACAATATGAGGGTATCTCGGCGAAAAGATCCTTGAGTTCGCAGAGGTGATCTTTTTTACCTACAAACATACACCAACGTCATCGGGGCCACAAAGACCCAGCACAGAGCGCATTCACCAAGTGTTCATGGGATACGTTCACTTCGCACACAGAGGCTAACATCTCCACATTCACCAAGCACGCAAAGGTTAACATCACCACATTCACCAAGCATGCAAAGGTTAACATCACCCTCTATTGGTCCACCACCGCTGACTCCGAAACCAGTTGTCCCTAATACTGGGCCACATCCCCATCAGGGCATGGGACATGTTTCCCAAGCACCAAAGGCTCGCATTACCCTCTCCAGGTACACCACCATGGACCCTGAAACCCCCACCAAGAGCTTCAAGGTAATTTGCCCATTTTCGATCTTTCATTCCCAAAACATTCCATTTTGTCCACGTGGGAAGTCCTTTTTGTGCTTTAATCAGGATTTGCTTCTGCAATCTCCCATTTGACGGTCCACGAGGGCCAAACTCGGGGTTAGTGAAAAGCACGGGTGACCAATGACGGCCCCCATCATTTTCCCATCCCTCGACCACCACCCTTCAGAACTCGCAAGGCTCAACACCTGTTTTTCATTCCCATCCGATCAGTTTATCGAATGTCAGGTCTGAGCAGCGGGTTTGTGAAAAACGTGTACCGCATGCTGTAGCCAACCCACAAGGTGGGACGAAGAGGGGCATTTGTGTTCGTTGACCGTTTCTCGCTCAGTACCAGCCAGCCAGCTCGGAAGAACCTTTTGCTTCACAGGACCAGAGTTCCTTTGGCAGCCGGACCCCCATCCGAAGCAGATTGTAGAAATATCTCCGAGTCAACAGTTTCCACTCATTGAATAAGATCCAGAAATACCCAAACAAACTCATGTCCTCTCTACAAATGTCACCGACAAACCAGATGGCCGGACCTCCGGGGAAAATGGACGAGAGCTAAGTTCTCCCAAGTCGTACAAATGAAGTCTTTCAACAAAGAAATATCCAGCCTCGAAGCGGACCATAATAGAGACAAGACCACGGACAACACCATGAAAAGGAGCCCGCTCTTCAAGCTGAGTCCATTCCTCGAATGAAGACAACATTATTATCCGAAGTGGAGGAAGACTTCGACGAGCCGACATTCATCTTGGAGTCCGTCACCCGACACTCCTTCCCAACGGACAGTCACGTCTCCAAACTGATCGTCGAACACTTCCATCGGGAAGCACAACACCCAGGTCGACACACGACCTTTGCAGCTGTACGGGGTGGAGGCTATTGGATTATTATCAATCAAAACCCATGACCTCGTCAAAAGGGTCATCAACCGATGCTGCATCGTGTTCCGCATAGCGAAGAGGGAACCTTCTCACCCGATTCATGGCCGATCTACTGAAGCACAGACTCGAAGACTCCTTTTGCCAAGGTTTGAATGGATGATTATCTTACACAATAATGGTTATAAAACACATCATCGAACTATTTCATTCCATCACGATTTGTACTGTTCAACCTTTGATCTGTTTACGTTCCGTTACCTTTGTGACTTTGCAAGCACGTCATGATTTATTCGTTTATTTGTGTCTGCAGTTACCCGTTGTATTAAAGAGAGCAGTCACGAATCTCCAGTACCTTTACCTGTTCGCGACAATCTTTGAACGACGCGTTGAAACTTGCTGGTGGAATCAAAGCTACGTGTTAAGTGAACGCTTCGAGTTTCCTGATGATATTTCAGGGAGTATTTGGCCCGATATGTTGTCGTGGATCAGGTATTGCGTGGCGGAGGTATGCGCTCCACCGAGTGCCCTTGTAGTTTGTTTTGTAAACATATGAAATATATAACTACATTCGATGCAGACATGCTTTCTCTGATAGAACATGGTCATCATGTCCATGGTAACCCGCAAGGGCGTGTTAACTCAGTGAGCAGTTACTCTTTCCCACGAACTGTTACCGTGTTAAGTTTTTATTTAATTTTTGCTCCTCACCCACTGTTCCATGAAACCACTTTTTCGAGCAGTACAGATGGTTGTATTAATTGGCATTTTTTTTAACACTTCCTTGTGAACTTTAATTTGTTGAAACCAGATTGGACCAGTTCATTAATTTTTTTCTGAGCAAATGCAACCCGTGGCTTTACTGATGGGGATATTAAGGGTGGGGGAGGGAGAGATGAGGGAGGGGATGGAGGAGGAGCGAGGAGGGATGGGGAGCAAGAAGGTATGCGGATCGAGGTGGGGTGGAGGAGTGAGGATGGGTGGAGGAGTAAGGACATTGGTCAACTGGGCAAGAAGAACCTTGGTCAGGGAGTTAGAGTTCCTTGTGCAAGAACTACAGAGTTCCTTGTCTGAGATGGGAGAACCTGCCGGAAGGACAAAAGTCTCTGCAGCACTTCACAGATCTAAGCTTCATGGGAGAATGGCCAGATGGAAGCCACTCCTGAGAAAAAGGTCACATGACAGCACGTCTGGAATTCGCAAAAAGGCGCGTGAAACACTTGGAGACCATGAGGTCAAAATATTCTGTGGTCTGATGAATCGAAAATGGAACTTTTTGGTCTGAATTCAAAGCGCAAGGTCGAGCGGAAACCGAGCACAGGTCATCATGAGCCATCTAACACCATCCCCACCGTGGATCATTGTGGTGTGCTGGTGCAGAGGCTCCTCATCGAGTCTCATCTCATTTGTTGTAAACAAGATTAAAGAGGACTCGAACGATGAATGAAGTGATGAGGTATAAAATGACGTCATGCATGTACAAGAGGGAGGGTAACATGTCATGGATGGGATTTCCATTCACAATATTCAACTCCAGACAGACATCGTGACATTCACTAAATCAATGAGTTCCTGTGTTAGTACACAGCACGGATCAGCACGGGGAACACAAGTTCTCGGTACAGGGTGAACGTCACGTACCGGGTCTGGACCCCTTGTCCTCAGGTGAACCGTCCATGGACCCGCGGTCTTCCGGAGAACCTCCCGGACCGACCACGTATCCTCCATCGGAGCCGCTAGTGGATCCCGGGCTGTTCACTCCGAGATCTCGGGTCATGGTGGACCGCACGACGTGTCGGGTGAAGGACGGTACGCTGTGGTATCCGAGTGAAGAGCGCGAGCTATTCCGGTAACAGAGAACCACGTGATCGCGGTGTCTGATTGGTTCCCGCCAAATCTCGTGTCCACGGTTTAAAATAAATACAAAACGTGAAAGTTTCGTTTTAACGGATTGTTTGTGTTTCAGATTGTGTTGTGAAAGTAATCGTCAGCAATTACGCAAAGATTGGTATTACCCATCAATGAAGCGAAGGGTCTTATATGTTAGGATGTATCCAAGCAAAGGATTCAAGATCGGAAAAACCTTTTATTGTTTGTATTCCAAAAACGAACTTTGTAACAATACAGGACAAACGAATGGCAAATCAACGAACTAAAGGGGGGAACCAGGAGCAGATCCTGCGAGTGAAAGACAAAAACTGAAAAGGAATTCCCACTTGAAGAGAATGAAACATGTTGGGAATGAAAGATTGAGGATCTCAGCACAGGAAGGAAAACTATATCATTACAACGTACACTGCACATTCCAATGATAAAACCACCAACTGAGGATCTTATCGACGTGGTGGACCCCATTTGCCTTGAGGAGGTGAAATTAGATTTTCTGAAGGGCGTCGACGTTCTCGATGAGCACTTGTGCTTCACAGACTCGGGGAGAATGATCCTCTCGAGCGACGAGAAGATGCAGGTGATGGTTGTGAGACGGGTGAAGAGGACGAATATAGGGTTCCGCCTCTCAGGCTGGGAGTTTGTTGAGATGGAGTTGATGTTTGAAGGAAACACGGAGGAACATCACTGTTCATCTCGGTTGGGAGTGTTGAGATGGAGTTGATGTTTGAAGGAAACACGGAGGAACATCACTGTTCATCTCGGTTGAGATTGTTGAGATAGAGTTGATGTTTGAAGGAAACATGGAGGAACATCACTGCTCTGTCTTGGTTGAGATTGTTGAGATGGAGTTTATGTTTGAGGAAACATCGAGGAACCTGACGATTCTGTCTCCATTGGGAGTGTTGAGATGGAGTTGATGGTTGCAGTAAAAATTGATCAACATCACTGTTCTGTCTCGGTTGAGATTGTTGAGGTGGAGTTGATGTTTGAAGGAAACATGGAGGAACATCACTGCTCTGTCTTGGTTGAGATTGTTGAGATGGAGTTGATGTTTGAAGGAAACATCGAGGAACCTGACTATTCTGTCTCCGTTGGGAGTGTTGAGATGGAGTTGATGGTTGCAGTAAAAATTGATCAACATCACTGTTCTGTCTCGGTTGAGATTGTTGAGGTGGAGTTGATGTTTGAAGGAAACATGGAGGAACATCACTGCTCTGTCTTGGTTGAGATGGAGTTGATGGTTGAAATAAAAATGGATTCATGTCACTGTTCTGTCTTGGTTGATATGGAGTTTATATTTGAAGGAAACATCGAGGAACCTGACTATTCTGTCTCCGTTGGGAGTGTTGAGATGGAGTTGATGGTTGCAGTGAAAATGGATTCACATCACTGTTCCTTCTCGGTTGAGATGGAGTTGATGATTGAAGTGAAAATGGAGGAACATCACTGTTCCGTCTCTGTTGAGATTGTTGAGATGGAAGTGATGACTGACGTGAAAATGGATTGACGTCACTGTTCTGTCTCTGTTGAGATTGTTGAGATGGAGTTGGTGTTTCAAAGAAATGTGGAGGAACATCACTGCTCTGTCTCCGTTGAGATTGAGTTGACATTAGGTATTCTCTCATTTGATTTAAACAATTATCCATCCTCCCCCCACTCCGTTCTGGAGGTGATGTCAGAAAGTTACGGATGCGCATTGACACCAGCGAGTTCATTGTAAAAACAGCGATACTTGGAGTGACGCCTCCTTGCACCCCATCGGAAGCAGCTCGAAACAACCTTGACATCCTGAATCGGTCGTCTCTCATCCGCTCGTCGTTTGAGCTGTTGGGTCTCTGATCACTGCTCGATCTCTTCATCACCTGCACCGAAGGGTGAGCAATACTACAAACTGGACAAGCAGGGCCAACAGTAACTGCTGAAGCACCAACAAGGATTCCTCTTCCTGCGGGACAAAACATTGTCAGTTATAACTGATGTAATGATTAATGCATTAGATAAGACTATAAGGGCACTCTAGGACATCGCAACGTCGCCAGATATGCCTCCACCCACATTATTACAACATTACAATACATGTACCAGGTTTTATTTAAATCCCTGAATCCAGATTCAAAATATTAAATAATTCTGGCTGTGAGACCATGTGTCCGATCAGGTTGAAAATTAAAACATGTATTTCTCATGACTACCGGATCATAATTGTGACATTTGACATCGATTGATGAAGCAGTTTAAGAGAAATATTATTTTAAAGATTTTTGTTGAATCCAATATCACTGCCACACCATGTGACCGATTAATTATTTGTGGACATCTTGGTTTATAAAGGTATATTCTTTCTTTTTAATCATAACTGTCAAACCATGTGACCTATGACGTCATATGTGGAGGTCCTTTTTGTTCCTCGTGGATAGGCGATCATACCTGTAAAATTTCGCCTCGATCCGTTCATCTGTTTCGGAGAAGATTTTTGAAGGCTTTTATGTTAAAACAACATGGTTTCTGAACCGTGCAATCGATGATGTCATCATTTTTTCCCCCATACAATTTAGCCCAAGATGACCCTCAAAAATTTCCCGACTGCTCGAATAAAGCGTTTGACATATGCAATTATGACGTCAAAACGAAGCCACCACCTATGACATCATCAAAAAATCACACATTTCCCATGGAGAGTCCTTGTTGTGAGCCAAGTTTCAATTTTTTCCACGAGGCGGTTTCAGAGATACAGAGGTCCAGAGTTTTCACAACATGTCTGCCACACTGCGTGACCTATGACGTCATAATTATAACTGAAACATTCCACATCATAGTAGTCGCACCAATGGTGAAAATTTTGTCAATCGGATAAGCGGTTGCAGAGAAAACAGAAAATTAAAACAGACGTATAAGCCCAGAAAATAATGCGTCCGGTCAGCAGGTCTGCTGACGAAGGTCAGCAGAGGCAGAAAAAAACGTTTAAGGACAAATCGTTTTACCACTACCTGAAGCCCATGCCCACCCACAGATGAGATATTAGCGCGTACGCATACACACACACACACACACACACACGCACATACACCTACAATCACACACACACACATGCACACATACACACCCAGTCACACACCCAGTCACACACACCCAGTCAAACACACCCAGTCACACACACACATACAAACACACACACAAACACATACACACATACACACACATACCCACACACACACACACACACGCACCCACACAACCCAGTCACACACACCTACAATCACACACACTCACACACAGTCACACACACCCAGTCACACACACATACGAACACACACACGCACACACACATACACTCACATGCACCCACACCTACAATCACACACACAGTCACACACATACAAACACACGCACGCACACCAGCATACACACACACGCACGCCCACCTACAATCACACACATGCACACGCACACACCCAGTCACACACACACACACATACAAACACAGTCACACACACATACACACAGTCACACACACATACACACAGTCACACACACACACACACACAAACACACAGTCACACAACCCAGTCACACACATGCACACAGTCACAAACACATGAACACACACACAGTCACATACACATGAACACACATACACAGTCACACACACATACAAACACAGTTACACACACAAGAACACAAACACACACACACACACATACGAACACACACGCACACACACATACAGTCACACACACATGAACACACACACACACAGTCACACACATACAAACACAGTTACACACACGAGCACACACACACAGTCACACACACATGAGCACACACCCACAGTCACACACACATGAACACACACACACACAGTCACACACACATACAAACACAGTTACACACACAAGAACACAAACACACACACACACATACGAACACACACACGCACACACATACACACACACGCACACACACTTACAAATACACACACATGCACACACACACGCACACACCCAGTCACACACACCGAGTCAAACACACCCAGTCACACACACATGCAAACACACACACACACACAAACACATACACACATACACACATACACACACATGCACACACACACATACAAACACACACACACACACACACAAACTCAAACACACTCAAACACATAGATACAATCATACACACACACATACACACAGTCACACACACGCACACACATGCACATACACACACATACACACACACACGCACACCTACAAACACACACACAATCACACGCACATACACACGCACACGCACACACACACTGACAAACACACACACACAAACACACACGCACACAGTCACACAAACCAGTCACATACATGCACACAGTCACAAACACATGAACACACACACACGCAGTCACACACACATGAACACACATACACAGTCACACACACATACAAACACAGTTACACACACACACACACACACAACACAAACACACATATACAGTCACGCACACACACACACGTACGAACACACATACATACACAAACATACACACACTCACACACATACGAACACACACATACACACTCACACACACACTCCGTAACAAAGCATGAAGGTTTTATCGTAATGAGACCACGTGACCCCGTTGTGACGAGTTTGTTGAACTCACCTGTTAAACATGTCCGTTCACACGACCGCAGGTCGGCGGTTCCATTCCCACCCGAGTCCTTCCAATGCCGATGAACACACGGGCCTTGACGGGCCAAACGTCCTCCTCGTTATTCTCGAAACGGGTTCACGGGGTCCTCACTCGTCCCTGATGGTCCGAGTTCACATGAGAGACCCCAATGATAGATGGGTCGAGGCTTTCGACTCAGTGATAAATATTATAACTGGTTTAATAATCAGGATAATAACGTGAGATCCCGCACAAGGAACTTCAACACAGGAGGACGCGAGACCCGAGGAAAGCCTGTACAATGGTTGCCAACCTCGTGCTGTTTGTCCGGGCTCGATCTTTTAACATGCTGAGCATCGAGTAAGGAAGCAGCAAGTAAAACCGTGTGTGGTTTAACAATGGTTTGTTGTTATTGTCCTGGAGAACGTGAAACGGGAATAAAAATAATATTATTATTGATGACGTAGTAAAGTGATGAGGGTGATTAAACAGACATCTTGGTGTTACACGTGAATCGGAGGAGAGGCCTTCCTTCCGCGACTCGACGTTTCAACCAATCACAACGTGTCGCCTTTCCTCGTCACCATACGTCAGAGGTTATCGCAACGCCTCCACTATCTTGACCAATCACAGATCGTTTCGATCCACAGCTTGCCAGAGTAACTCCGCCCACACGACACACGTTGCGTCCCTTGACCAATCAGGAACAGCGAGCGAAACCAAAGCGTCCCGGGATGAGGAGAGTCGCAGTTTCATCTTCCACCACGACCTGGTGTTGTCCCGTCTCGTGTTGTTTGTGGATTTGTTTTCCTTCTCCTTGTTGTGTGTTGGTTTGGGGTTTTTTAATGGTTTCTTCACCGTTGTTCTCTTCACCGGTTCTCGGCTCCCGTCGTTCTCTCCTTCCGGAACAAGGACGTGTTGCCAAACAATGGGGCTCGGATTTTTACTGTCATTGAACGAGAGGGTATTGTTTTCCCTCACACTCCACCTGATGCTGCTGTTCGTGTGTGCTCGTGGTGAGTTCCTTCATTCCATGTGCTCGTGGCACGTCGTTGTCAGGGCTTCGTTCACCCGAGGGAAACGGGGACACGTGTCCTGGGGCCTCCACCCCCCAATGTCTTCGATTTCAGTTTTCCCTTCAGTGTAAAACAAGGATTATTAAATATTTATATATATATATATATATATATATATATATATATATATATCGAGAGGTTGCGGCCGATAACGGTCACGGGCCTTGAGAAGGCCACAGTATGTTCGAGGCCTCAGGCCTAGAAAAGCTTTCCCTGAAGCGGTGGTTGTTGTGGCTATTGTTATTGTTGTTGTTGTTGTTGTTGTGAAGGTCATGTTCAAGTGATATTCCGTTTTCCGGAGCGAAATGATTCGATTTTGGTGAAGATTTGACGAGTCTCGTGGGAAGTAGTTTCACTAACCTAGTCGGTTGTTCACCTGTTCAAGGGATCCTTACTTTCTGTGTCGGCGGAGTCCGATTCCAGGAACAACATATCGAGCGTCGCTTCACGTCTCGTTCCTTGTTGTTCCACGACTCAAATTCAATCAAATGTACCTTGGTAGTGGTAACAGTGTTACACAATCCCTTTGACGGGTTAATTGCACACTTTGCCAATCTTCATTCATGTGGAATCCATTCAGGTCAGGTCAGGTGTGGGAGCATACGCCAGAGCAGCGCGTCGCTGCATCCACTTTCCACCGGTACTCCAGGGGCCTCCGTCTGGCCATCCCCCAGGCAGATGCCTAGCCCATCCCCATTTCCTTGAGATGCCGATCAACCTGCTGCAACTACGAGGTGCGTGGTCGGCCCATTGGCCTCCTCCACTCACGAGACTCCCTCACTGAGAGAATCTGGTGAGCAGGATCAGCGTCAGGAAAACGAGCCACATGTCCATACAGCCGCAGCTGACGCTCACGGACGATGCAGATAACAAATTCTCATCTGAGTCTCTCTCAGCAACCGCTCGTTGGACACAAAGTCCGACCAGCGACAGCCAAAGATTCTCCGAAGAGACCTGGTACCAAAATAATTAAGTCTCCGTCTCAGATCCTTGGTCAGAGTCCAAGTGTCACATCCCTTGAGCAAGATGAGAAGCACCAAGGACCTGAAGACTCGGACTTTATCCTCCTGCACAGGTACCGGCAGTGCTACACCCCATGATCCAGTGAATCCATGACTCCTCAGGCCCGACCCAGACATCTATTGACCTCTGGCTCACAGCCAGCAGAGACATGAATATCACTGCGAAGGTAAGTGAATCTCTCCACGACCTCAACATCCTCACCACAATCAGGCACAGACAGGACAGCAGCATCCAAGATACCATTGAAAGCCTGGATCTTAGTTTTGACCCAGGAAACCCGTAATCCCAGCGGCTCCAACTCCTCATTCAGCACCTCGAAGGCTCTCAAAAGGATTTCTCAAGTCTCCGCAAAGATGACCGCATCATCTGAGAAATCAAAGTCAGAGATCTTGACATTCCCAAATGATGCACCGCAGCTTGATCTCTCCGACATTCTCCCTAGAATCCAGTCCATACAAGTTCTGAAAAGTGTGCAGGCCAGTACACACCAATAACAAGTGGAAACTAGAGGGGGAACACTCGGGAGAGTGCAAAACCTCCGCCGCCAATACTGCTGGGTCACTCAAGTGAACCATATCTTATTCATTAAATATGATGTCAACAGTGCTGACAGTTATAGTTCTTTTCTCCAAATATTTTTTTGGGGTGGGGGGGGGTTGGAAATCACTTAAAACATGTAGAAATGCAAAAAAAAGAAATCGAAATTTTGTTGAAAAAAAGTTGCAAAAAATTTTTTTTTTCTCGAACAATTATTTTGGGGGGCGGGTTGGAAATCACTTAAAACATGTAGAAATGCAAAAAAAAATCTTTTTTTGGGGCGGAGGTAACAATTTTTTTGGGGGCGGTTGGAAATCACTTAAAACATGAAGAAATGCAAAAAAAAAAATCGAAATTTTGTTGAAAAAAAGTTGCAAAAATTTTTTTTTTCTCGAACAATTATTTTTTTTGGGGGGGGGGTTTGGAAATCACTTAAAACAAGTAGAAATGCAAAAAAAATTTTTTTTGGGGGGTAACAATTTTTTTGGGGGGGGGGTTGGAAATCACTTAAAACATGTAGAAATGCAAAAAAAAATCCCTATTTTTTTGGGGGGGGTAACAATTTTTTTGGGGGGGGGGTGGGATGGAACAAGTCCAAAATTTAATGGCATGATCCTTGGACCATACCTAACCCCCCCCCCCACCAAGTTTCGTCGAAATCCGTCGAGGAGTTTTTCTGTAATACTGTTCACAAACAAACAAACAGACAGACAAACAAACAAACAGAAACAAACAAACAAACAGACAAACAAACAAACAAACAGAAACAAACAAACAAACAGAAAACAAACAAACAAACAGAAAACAGTAACCTCCATCCATCTTCGAAGATGGCAGAGATTAATAAGTCAGAGATGGAACCACCACATCTCACAGCACTCTCAGTACCAGATTAGAGTTCAGTCATCAGATTGATCAGTTTTGGTGGCATCCCACGAAGACCAAGAATCCTCCAGAGGGCATCCCGATTCACTGAATCAAGCGCTTCACAGAGATCAACATAAGCTGCAAGCAGCCCCTGCCGAAAGTCTCGTCTGCATTCGTTGAGGACCCGAAAAGGAAGGATCCGGTCAATCGTTGACCTCTTTGGTGTAAAGCCTCACTTCTCTGGACCCCGTTTTTCATTTTCGCCCCTCCTTGCATACCCCATTTAAAATCCCGCGAGGGCTCGGCGAACCGGCCAGTGATGTGAAATTGTGAATCGTGTAAAGTGTCTTTGATTGGCTGATGTAGCAGATATATTTGTGCTTCGTTATGCTGTGGAGTAATTATCACGATGATTTGTGAAAGCAGGTGCTTTGGAAACATCTCATTCCATGCTGATCATGATCAGTTGTACAAAAGATCATTTCTGTACTCATTGTAGGGTGATGCCCCTCTCTCAACCGCCATCCTCTCCGCCCCCACCACCTTTCAGAGTATGATTTATTGACGGTGAAAGGTGGTTCTGCGATCCTTGGAGGAACGATTCAGCTCGATTGTTGGAGCAAAGCACCGCAGGATACAAAGAGTATACTGACGTGGAAGAGGCAACCACACCAACTTCTCTTTTTCGAAAACATGATGGGTGAGTGAGTGGAAGGAATCTGCTAAATGAATGTGTTTTGCACAACAGGAATGGTCGGGAAGTATTACAAACCTTTTATGAACAACTGGATATCTTCCGGGCAGCACCTCCACCACCGGGCAGTGTTTTTAGGTCAGATCGCTGACTTAATATTGTTACGAATTTGGAAACCTTGTGCACACAGACAGACAACAGTCCCTAAGCTTAGTTATTTCGGTAAGCATGTGTTTATAGTTAGAATCCCTCCTTCTGTCTTATGGGAATTTCGTGTGTGCGCTACGAGTTATTTTATAGTTAGAATTTAGATATCAACCTCAACAACAACAACAACAGCGGACGTCGCCTCGCTCCACCGTCGCCATTACACACGTGGCCTTAGGTGAGGAGGTAGGCGGAGTTACAATCGTCTCAGCTCCGACTCTGCCCCAGAAAGGTGGGAGTTGCCCCGCCTACCGTGCGCCTGTCCAATGAGGGACGGCCAGCGGATCGCGTGATGCAACCGTCCAATCAGGAGGCGAGTGGCGAGGAAAGAAATCCCTCCCACCTGAAGAGGGTTCTGAGTGGGGAAAATGAGCTGTGGATTGTTTTGGCGGCATTCGTTGGAAGATTCGTTGCAGTTCTGCGTGGGGTGTTCATTGGAGTTTTGCTGGGTCTTGTCCGTAACCCTGATTCTCGCCCTGGGACTCTGACTACTCGACTCGAGTTCCTCCGCGGGCACGAGCCCCACGCGTGTGACCGTGGGCCGAGCTGCACGTCTTGCAGGTGCCGCACTGCGGAGTACCCCCTCCAAGTGGGCCCGACCTCACGCCGTCAAAATATTGGCGACCACGGTCCTCCAAGTGACCCGTGACCTTTCGGAGTTGTCCAAGAGTCACGATCTAAATTCCAGGTGTTCGGTGGGAGACGACTCCACTGCTCCACCTCGTGGTCGTTTATCGCCGTCGAACCCCGGCCCACAACAATATAACCGTTCGATGTCCTCAGATCCGTCCGTCCATAAAACAATTTTTATTTTTCTATCTCCTCCGAGACGTCTCGGACGATTGAGTTCTAACTTGACACGATGATAATACAAATTGCTCTCTATAGATCCTCTGAGCCCTTTTTCGCATTTTCGCCTCGGGTCAAGGTTACAGGGTCATCAAGTGCAAAATGACCAATAGGTCGAATGGCCTATCAGGAAGCATCAGACGGTATAATGCATAATGGGTTACATAGGGATTATTAAGAAGATTTAATTTGACCGGCTAGTTTCTCATTAACTCTGTCGTCTGACCCTGTTTATTGGGCAACACGAGGTCCGTTGACTTCAACACGGCTTCGCGCGGTTATTTTAAGTTCAATTTAAATTATCTTTTCACTTTTCATCGTAGATCAGGTTGATTAACACTCAGTTGCATCAAGTTTTGTATCCGAGCTGACCGTCAAACCCGCTCGGGTGTATTATTTAATAATTTTAAATACACAGTCATGACCCGTGAAGAGCTGGAACACAGAACAGATCAGCACACAACATAACAAAAGAAACAGCAGGAAAAAGGGGAAATGCCATCATTAGGGTGGAGGGAGAACATCGAGGGAGACGGACAAACAAGCGATGCAGGTAACGATGAGGTGTAGGGGAGAACGCAAGGTGTGGACAATATGGGTAAACAAGCCAAATTTTGGGAGGTGTGGGGGAGTGTTTTAACGGGTGCAGAAAAGATCGTGGCTTTGCATATGGGGGGTGACTTGAGGTGGTGGTGAACAGCTGTCTTGAAGACCTGGCGGGAAGAATGAGATCGAAGAGAGTGTGGAAGGTGCTTCCACAGGTGAGAGAAAAAGAAAGAATAAATGAGTAGAGGTGAGCATGTTGGAGCGTTTGAGCCCTGCAGATACCTGGAAGGGGGGGGGGCTAAATCCACAGAGAGAGAGAGAGAGGGGGCAGAGTGTGCAAGACGAGAAAGGAGGCGGTAGAAGACAAACAGAGCACTGACCTATCTGCGATGGCAACTTGATCGACCTATAGACTCACCTTCGTCGCGAGAGATTGCGATGATATTGAAGGCCTTGGTTTCCATGGCGTCGAGCTGAGCAAGGTGTGAGGCAGGGGAGTAAGCCCAGAGGGGAGAGCAGTACTCCATCGAGTTGCGGATGAAAGATTTGTCGTTGGATAGGAATTCAGGTGTGTCAAGGAAGGACTTTGCACGACGGACAATGGCCGGTCGGATTTTTTGGATGTCTGGCTTTGGAGGCCAACTTTGAAATGTGACTTGCCCAAGAGAGATCATGGCTGAGAGTGAGACCCAAGAGTTTGAGTGACCGAACCTCTTTGAGAGGATTGTTCAGAAAGTCGATTTGTGGAAGAGAGAGAGAGTGAATGTGTGGGATTTCTCAGGGTAATAAAGACATATTCCAAGATTGTGATTTTTGTGAAGGTCTGAAGAGAGTGAAGAGGCTGCTGTCTGCTTGGCTGAAGGATGAGGGATGTCACGGCTGAGGGTGGAGCCATCATTAAAATGATAAAGAGGATTTTCCAGAGTCAGATGTCATTGATGAAGAATAGGAATAGGATTGGGCCAAGAACACTGCCTTGCGGCACTCCAGCCTTGACAGGGAGAGGAGAAGATAGAGTTCCATTGAGAGCGACACATTGGCTATGAGAGTAGAGCAAGTCATCAATCCAAGACTGGAGTTGGCCTTGGATTCCATAGTTGGAGAGTTCGGAGAGCAGGGCATAATGCCAGACTGTATCGAAAGCTCGAGATCTGTCCAGAAAGACGGCGCTGATTTCATATCTGACATTGAGACCCTCCATCCATTGTTGGGTGAGCTCGTCCAAGGTGGAGTAACCTGGTCTGAATCCGAATTGATGAACTGAGATGAGGTTGTTGGAGAAAAGGAATGATTTCATATCAACTGCGATGATGGATTCCATGACCTTGCTGATGATTGGAAGTAAGCTAGTTGGTCTGTAGTTCAGGGCATCCATTTTTGCACTTTTTTATGCAGTGCGGTGATGTTGGCTGATTTCCAAGGAGATGGAAGGATGGCCTATGGCAAATAATAGGGTGAAAAGGGCAGAGAAAAGGGAGTGCAAGTACAGCAGAGCAGGTTTTCAGGGCACATGAGCTGATGCTTGTCCAAAAGTTCAGTTGCAGATCAAAGTCCGGGTTTGCCAGAAACATTTTACTCTTTTCAGATGCAAAAGATACAGACTCCAGGAACAGTTGGGAACGGTGGATACAGAGAGAGAAAGAGAGGGAGAGAGAGAGAGAGAGAGAGAGAGAGAGAGAGAGAAAGAGAGAGAGAGAGAGAGAGAGAGAGAGAGAGAGAGAGAGAGAGAGAGAGAGAGAGAGAGAGAGAGAGAGAGAGAGAGAGAGAGAGAGAGAGAGAGAGAGAGAGAGAGAGAGAGAGAGAGAGAGAGAGAGAGAGAGAGAGAGAGAGAGAGAGAGAGAGAGAGAGAGAGAGAGAGAGAGAGAGAGAGAGAGAGAGAACAAAAAAAAAGAGGTAGGGACACAAAATTTTGAAGCAAACACAGAATTGAGGCATTCGGCCTTCTCACGAGTGGAGTCGACTATGGTGATATTTGAAATGATGGAAGGGATGGAAGGGGAGTGTACACCAGAGACAGACTTCCAAGGTGCCAACAGGTTTAAGAGGATAGAGACAAGTTTGAAATCTCATTGTTGAGATTGGACATATGTTATTTACTGGCTCTCCTGAGAGTAGATGCACTCTTGTTGCGGACTTTGTGGAATGATCTTCGGTTGCATTTGCCTTCCAGGTGGAGAATTCAAGTTGTTTGAAAGCAAACAAGGTTTGAAGGCGTCGGTCAGAGCAGGACGAGGGGGAGCAGATTGGAGGGGTTGGGGCGGGGAGGGTTGGATGGAACTGACATGGAGGGGTTTAATACCACGAATGGACGTGAAGGGAAATTTTTGGTTGTCTGCACACAGCCTTGAGGGATGAGGGGAAATGGATTGAGCTGAAGGATCATAAGTAACAACACGTGGAATAAAAGGAGCCAAAACGAGGCCAAAAAAAACAAAGACGGAGTGGAAGCACACTCGACTCTCACCATAACCGGAGGCCCGACTGAACTTGGGGAAATAATTAATTGATTCAACACATAAACAGCAGGATACGGTTGAGGAAAGAAAAATTGACAAAACAGGAATATAAAAAGGAGCGATTTTTTAAATTCCGTGAACAAACTTTGGCACATCATGGGTGATGAAAGTTGTAGTCAAGTTTCATCGAAATCGTTTGTGTAGTTTCAGAGAAGAAGTTGCAAGTGTTTATAGATGGACAGACGGACGGACGAGGCACCACCCCACAAGTTCTGCAGGACGTCGTTCCAGGTGAGCTAAAACTATAACAGTAAACCACGACGTAACTGGTCTGGGGAACTTCACTTCGATGAACTGAATGGAGCGAGGGCCGATCTGTCGTCCACGTGTGCCGGACCCCGTTTTTTGATTGCATCATTGAGTGTGTCCTCCTTCGGAGGGCATTTTAACCTGCTGTCAAATCTCCTGGCATCGGCGTGTTTACATTAAATATCTCAAAACACTTTACAAAACGAGGAGGCCAAAGCAACCCAATCTGAGCCGTAGTAATTTAGAATTTTGTCAGGGTACCAGCACACAGGGTCTAATCTTTGTGAAAGGTATTCTGGTATCTTTGGAGCCTTTTCCACCATAATGGGAAGACGAAGCCCTGTGTCAGTTTGCAAGTGTGTTACACGCCTGAAGGTCACGATCTAACTTCTGACTCAATGGGTCTGTGTAATACTGTTGCGGTCCGGGTATCGGCTGCGAGCACAACTGCGAGGTGGAGCAGTAGGGTCGACTCTACCGAACGCCCGGAATCTACATCGTACCTTTCAGAAAACTCCGAGGGTACGAGTCCCTTGCCGGACCGTGAATCGTCAATAATTCCACCACGTGTTACAGGATTATTTTGCCAATCTTCAAAATACCTAAAGCTCCACGTGGCGAGTTACCGAGTATTCACACCCTCGACGGCCCTCGTACTAGTCCGGCCGTAAGCGTGCCCGACCCGTGCGCAACCCGAGCGGACGGTTGCCAAAGTTCCGTCGGTCTAAATGTACAATTACAGTGGCAACAGCCTTTGTAATTCACCAACACACGTCATGCGAAGCTAATGGAAGGAACACAGCAACGAACTGATACATTTAACAAATGTATTTATTTATAATGGGGAAAGGGGAAAGCACGCAAGAAGCAGTTATCACGACTAATGAGATGTAAGTATGTACAGCAAAGAGCACTTACACAATTCCTACTTACAGACAGGCTCACAAATACACACACAAGAACCGGTGGCCACAACCTTTATTGAGGCCTCCAGCCCAGAGGGAAAGGCGAGCTGAAGACCAGAGCCTACACGCGGATCTGTCCGCCTCGTGCGGGTACGTTGAGGTGGCGGGACTCGAACCTCTAGCAGCCCAGGCGTCCACACGACCGGGCTTCCGGCGATCGGAGGCTGGCAGGGCGAAGTCTGGCAAGACGAAACACTGGCTTTCCAAAAGAAGAACCACCACCGGGGACCTTTCGCGTGTGAGGAGAACGTGATAACCACTCGTGTCAGGTTAACGTGATCACCACTCGCGTCAGGCAAACGTGATCACCACTCGTGTCAGGCGAACGTGATCACCACTCGCGTCAGGCAAACGTGATCACCACTCGTGTCAGGCGAACGTGATCACCACTCGCGTCAGGCGAACGTGATCACCACTCGCGTCAGGCGAACGTGATCACCACTCGTGTCAGGCGAACGTGATCACCACTCGCGTCCCAAGTTTCTCTCTCCCGGAAAAACGGAGCCGGACCTTTATCCTTCCCCCTCCCTCAGCCGAACCTCGGTGTCGTGGTCTATGTCTTCCCTCATTGGCTGGTTTTAGGCGCGCAGAATGCGCTCGTCGCCCTGTCATTGGCCAAAACGGGTGCCAATGCCGTTGATTGGACTGGGGGGGTGCATGACGGCCGTCGCTGCAGACCGCCCACCAAACAGGCAGAGGAACATTATCCTGCGTGGGCTCCGCCCACCAAACAGGCAGGGGAACATTATCTTGCATGGGCTCCGCCCACATACGTGCTGACACGCACGTAGGCAATGGCGGCATTGGTCAGAGAGAGGTGAAGGTGAGGGTGATGCTGGTGTTGTTGTAGATGATGTTGGTGGTGTAAAAATAAAAGAAAACCCTGACTATCAAAATCACTCTCAGCGCATGTACATTTATTCACCCATTAAACAAGGGACGGGGACCCAAACGAAACAACACATACTTACCGATATAACTGTTCTATAGGACCTGTATGTTGAGTGGAGTAAACTTCCAAATTCGTAACAATACATGATACCAGACCCTACTGTACCTGCAGAACAGCAGGATGATATTTTACTCTCAAATCATATTCTGTTTGATATTCAAAGTATACGAGACAACTTAAATACAAGTATGCTACCTCTGATTTATTGTGTTCAGCTGGAGGACTCAAATAGGGAAAGGTGACTCGATTAAAGAGAAGCCAGGAGAGAATAAAATGAGGGAGTTCAGGATCAGCCAAACTAAACAAGATGATTTTTTATGCCGTTAACCTCACCTCTTTAATCCCCCAGTGACAAGCGATCCACGAATCCAGTTGGTGTCATGGCAGCCACATCGATCCATCATTTCAATCCAGAGCCTTAAAGAGGAGGATGATGGGATTTACACCTGCACAGATTACAGGAGGGTAACTCCTCTCACCGGTTATACACGTGTCAATGTTTGGGGTATGAATGTCTTACAGAACACACACACACACACACACACACACACACACACACACACACACACACACACACACACACACACACACACGCACACGCACACACACACACACAAACACACACACACACACTTGTGCAGTATCGGCTATTCCTGAAATATAATATAATTTATGGGATTGCTGTGAATGATGTTAACCTCAAAACACGGTTCCCTTACCTGAAGTAACAACCTTTATCGTCTGACATTTTCCACAAGCCATGTGACGTCCCTTCTTCTCGAAAGTTTGCCACATGGCACATACCGTGCTCCTGGACCTTTCCTATACCACTGGTATTTTTCTCAAGAATAACTATTACGCTCCGAATTCTGTTTGAATTACAATCCGACACATTGTGTTCCTTCTGAAAATGTTTTTAAATTTTGTTGATCTGGGTTTTTTTTTATGTTTTTATTTTTGAATGAAGTTCAGTTGGCTGCAACTGGATGGGTATAAGGTGGAGAAGTATCAGCATAATCCCGAATCCTATCCACATTCCTCCTGATGACTTCATCTTTGCTTTTTTCTGTTTCACCGTTCCTTCTGATTACTCAGGGTCGTCTGATCAAAGCGGGGTTGCATCGAAACGGGATGTCTTGGTAACCGATCATCACTGCCAGCAGTTATAAAGTAGCAATTCCAGTGATGTCTCTTTTCTATGACGTAACACACCAGCACACAAACACCATACAACATACACAAGCACCACACCAAACAAGATCTTGGAAAGGGTCTGCTATCTCTGATTGCTCTTTTTGTTGTTTTATTGGTGACTGAGTCCTGCACTGTATGTTTCTGATGCAGGAGGCATCGAGTGCTGATGTGCAGGTCCTTGAGGGATGACAATCAGCACGTCGTTGCCTCGTTTACGAATGCACTTAATTGCTTGCTATTGTTGTGATGCTATTCCAAAATGACAAGCTCTGTTGTTCCATCATTGCATCAAAATGTTTTTGTGTCTGAATCGCTGAACATATTGTTACCATTTAGAAAACTCTTTCCTTGTTATTTACCTTGCTCTTTTTTCCCCACCAACCTTTCCTATGTTCAACATCTGCTCCAAACTCTTTCATCCTCGAACACTTGCATAGTCCCTCCAAGTCAGCCAGTCGTGAGTGGCCCTGAGAAGCCAATCGGGGAAAACGAATCGATCGAACTTTTGTGCACAAGTAATCTAGGCCGTCCAGCAGGAATGATCTTTTGGCTGAAAGACGAGAAGCTTCTTTGTAAGCTATTCATTTCCCTGTTGGTTGATCTTCGATTTCGTTAATTTCTGGTGGTTGCCATAATGTCTCATTTCCTTATTTTGGTTTCCACTTACTTGCTGTATTCCCAGATGGGAAGACCCATCAAGTAGTTTTGAAGGGCAAGGTCAGAAACACTGTCAGAATCCTGGGTAATCGTCGGGATGATGGACGTCACGTGATGTGTATTGTGAGTCACCTGACCGGCACGCTGTGGGCAAACTGGACTTTGCAAGTTGAGTGTAAGTGTGATGTGTGACACCATGACTCATTCAATTCAATACAGCTTGAACTGTTCAGTGTTATGAATGCAGAACCCTTCTTCTTCTTCTGTTGTTCCAATCTCTAGATCCCCCAGAGCTGGAGATCTCGAAGACATCCGGGAGGTCGTCTGTGGGAGAAGAGCTGAAGTATGAATGCAGAGCAAAGGGAAGGCCAAGGTTGGTGTGGAATTGATGATCACAGTCACAGTGTTTGTGTGGGTGGGTTTAGGAGGGGTGGACAAAGTAATGAAGGAGTTATGAACCGGACAAGAGGCATTCTTGGAAGATTCAGCCAATGATTGTGTTGTTAATTCAAGGATAAGTCAGACTTGGATTGGTATGTAATAATCGTCATAAAGTTAAGGGGAACGAGGAACAGAGAAAAATGTGCAAAGCACTGTGGGAGGAAGTCTTGTGTCGTGTTTTGAGTATGGGAGAAAATTAAAATATAACGAATATATGTATATACCAGCGGGGTGTGCTCACACATTGTGTAAACATACGAACCGTACTTCCACATTGTCTCGGGTCACTCACTTGCATTTGATTTTTCAATTTTTTTTTCCCATTTACGTGTATTTATATTTTAATTTACGGATGCTTTCCGAAGGTTCTGTGATTTTTTTTCCAGAGTATCGGCTTCGATGTCCATCGGCACACAAAATTACCGTTCTTCTCCATTGTTTTGGGTTGCTCACCTGCATTTTTTTCATTTATTTTCTATTTTTTCCTTTTAATTATTTTTTGTACACCTTGTCGAGGCTCGTATGAGAGCTAACACACAACGCCCAGCAAGGGGGGCATGAGACAAGAGGGGCAGGAGTGGGAAGGACAAAACAGTGGGGAACAGAGACATTAGTAGATCTGTGGAAGGGAGAGGGATGGGGCGGGGAACATGGGGAATACAAGATGGACATTACAGGGACTATACAGGAGGTGTATAGATCGAAAGGATGCAAGGAAGATAATTGATTTTTGATTTATTTTTGAAGACCAGGTAAGATTCGGGAATGGAAGGTTGGAGGAAGAAATCGTGAAGGTAATATCGAGAGGTTAGCTCAGAAGAATAAAGATGATGTGCCGGCAGGAGGAGATGAAGAGGAGATGAAGAAGAAGGATCGGGACTCGTGAGTAGTCAGAAGAAGAAGAACAAAGGTAGGTTTTTTTGGGGGGGGGGGGATTTAAGACAAGAAACAGAGTGTTTTGTTGGGGGGGGGGTGGGGGACGTTGGGAAAGTGGGGAAGATAGGAATTGAAGGTCATGGGGAGAAAATACAAATTAACAGGATCGTACACCAAGGGGAAGGATGGGTAGGCCTCAAGCAACCCAGTAAGACAAGGTCGACGAAAACTCACAAAATAGCACGATTTTTGAAACAAAACCGAACGAGGAACACACAGTTATATGTAGGTGAGAAAATAAACAGTTAAAACGGGACATATAACGACCAGGACATATAACTTTTAGATCGTCATCAGAGAGCCCTGAAAGAGACCTGCCGACGCTCCAAACCCAGAACAGAAAGACAACAGAACCGGAATTATTTATTTTCATTTCCTCATATTTTCATTTATGGATGCTTTCCAACAGTTCTGTGATCTTTTCCAGTGTACCAGCTTCGATGTCTGTTGGCACACAAAATTACCATGCTTCCTCATTGTTTTATGCCTGGTGTTGGCTTAATGGTTGGGATGGCGAGCTTTGGATCCGAGGGTCCTGAGCTCAAATCCTGCTCAACTGTTGAATTAATGCCAGGTGGGGTTAGGTCGGCCAATCATCCGTCCAAGGTCGGCAAAATGAATGCCGGCATGCTGGTATCCTGTGTCGGAGTGGCGACCCATCCAGGATTGTGCCCAATAGCCAAGGAGACTGCTTAAGCAGCACCAACACTCTGCACAGAATGTGGTCCAAATCTCATCCTCCTCCTCCATTGTTGCATTTTTTCATTTATTTTCTTCATTTATTTATATTTTCATTCATTTACGGATGCTTTCTGACAGTTCTGTGATTTTTTTATTTTTTCCAGCAAACTGGCTTTGATGTCCGTCGGCACACAAAATTACTGTGCTTCCTCATTGTCTCAGGTTGCTGACCTGCATTTTTTTCTTTCTTTTTTTCATTTATTTATATTTTCATTTATTGTACACCGGCGTTGATGTCCACCGGCAGGCAAAATTTCACCTTTCCACCTCACCCGGAAGGTACTGATCTTTAATATCAGTCAACGAGTGAATCAGTGAGTCAGTCAGTGGTTAGAAAGGGTTTTATATGATATATATGTATATATATCTTCTTCTTCTTCTTTCGGCTGCTCCAGTTAGGGGTCGCCACAGCGAATCATCCATATGATCCGCATAGTGATTTGGCACATGTTTTACGCCGGATGCCCTTCCTAACGCAACCCTGGTCGCCTCTTACGACACAGGGACATGGTACACCTATTTTAACCGGGGTATACACCGGCCCAGTACACTGGTACTCATTTCGCCGACCTCGGAAGGATGACAGGCTGAGTCAACCCCCTGGTGTATTAATTCAGTGGCCCAACGGGGCTTGAACTCAGGACCTTTTGGATCCCAAGCCGCTGCCCGAACCACTGCGCCAACACCAGGCTTGATATATATTTATATATATATATATATATTTATATATATATATATATATATATTTATATATATATATATATATATATATATATATATATATATATATACACAAAAATATATATACAGTTTGTATAAAATATAAATATGTTCATAATTTTGTTCGACATGTATTCCACCCTTCACCCTCACCCCAGGCCATCTACCCCACAGTGGTTTCATGATGAAAAATCTCTTTCCACTCACCTTTCTTCAGGATTGTCCAACTTCCTGGTCTTGTCAAATCTCTCCTTGTCTGACACTGGGGTTTATGTCTGCATCTCTCGGAATAGACTGGGAGAAACCAAAGCCACTCTAAACGTCTCTGTTTCTGGTAAGTTAGACGAGTGTTTGCCCATCGCGCGGGACGGACAGACTTAGATAATACCTTAGACTCTCTTTGACTGGAGATAATACCTTCGAGTGGGGAAACAAAGGGAAACGAAACGACAAAGTTATGGAAACAAAGGGAAACAAAGAGCCCTGCCTCGAACCTTTATTTCGCTTCCCAAGTCTTTGAATGTGGTTGAAACAGCTCTCGCTTGTAAGCGTATCGAAGAGGGAAACGAAACACCAATGTAAAATAGATTTGAGTTTTAAAATTATGTATTTTCCATTTCTGATTGATGAGGTTTTCAAGACGGTAGGTTCGATTATACACGGTTCATCGGTCAATTTCTGTGTCCACGTCGGAACGTGAATGTCGGTGTGCTCGAACACTGATTTAGCACCGTGTTGATCGTTCGTTGTATTCCATGATGAGGAGTGCACACAAGGGAGAGACTGTTTGATGGGGGAATCTCATTCGATGTGGGAATCTCTGTGATTGTCGTTTTGTTTCCCCACTCGTGTACCTGCAGGATGCAGCTGCAACGATCACTCAAACACCTGCGAAATCGACCAAGGATGGCACGGAATCACTGGCAATGGTAGACGGTGCATCGGTTGCCGACACAATACGACCGGACGACACTGCCAGGTCTGTTCCCTGTTATTCTGCCGAGATTTCAACTACGACATGAGTCATCACAACGCCTGCAAGCGTGAGTACTTGAGTGATGGGGAATCTGCATGGTAACTGGGGGGAGTGTAGGATTG
The DNA here is from genome assembly GCF_056783735.1 of Eptatretus burgeri. Taxonomy (NCBI): domain Eukaryota; kingdom Metazoa; phylum Chordata; class Myxini; order Myxiniformes; family Myxinidae; genus Eptatretus; species Eptatretus burgeri. The sequence goes on along the minus strand of NW_028225126.1, from coordinate 40,425 downwards.
GGTAGGAAGTAGGGATCGATATGAGGTCCAAGTTCGGACATGTTGCTTCCATTAAATATTTTTTATAGACTGTGTGTGAGGGAGAGAGTGGAGGAGGGAGTTCATCAGTCCGTTCAGGACGTCAAGCCGGGTGTCCTTTCAGATAGCATTCACTGGTAGGTGTTAAATGTCCCACTGTGCCCTTTTAAAAAGAGTAGGCCAGTGTGTACAGGCATCTTTGCCAAATTTCAAATTATTGCCTCATTGGCAGAGCCACAGCTCCCAGGAGTGACACAACCAACAGGGTGACCTCGTCGAATGAATTCCGGTCGATTGTGCATTTGTTTGAATACCTTAGACGGTGTTGCCTTCGTGTTCCTCGGTAGCTTGTGACTGCAGTATGTTCGGATCGAGATCCGATATGTGCAACCTACATACCGGGCAATGCTATTGTAAAGAAGGAGTTGAAGGTCTCAAGTGCAACCGTTGTGCGGATGGTTATCAGCTACTCGATTCAATCACTACTCCCTGCACCCGTACGTACTCCACCATTTTACTCAACATCACAGGTGTACCTTCGGTATTCGCTGAAAGCTTTGAAATAAAACCTTTCACTTGTTTAATATTTCTCAATCTGCATTCAACAACATTTTAATGATTCAGCTCGAACAATATGGATTCTTAATCAAATTGTTCCACCTGACTCTACCCCTCAGGTGTGCCTGATGGTTCTGTGAGATACCTGTCCAAGAGGAACAACACCCGCAGTGGGTTCTTCACTTCGCGATTAAAACATCATCATCATCATCATCATCATCACCAATCACCATGATAATGATGATGATCATCATCATCTCCACAATCATAATTTTTACTTCTTAACTTCTTTTCAAGCGATGCAAAACAAACACAAACATTTTAATGATTCTGCTTGAACAATAACTTTAATCGAATTGTTCTGCCTGACTACCCATCAGGTGTGCTTGCTGATTCTCTGGGCCACAATTCAACGAGGACCAGCACTGGTGGTGGGTTCTTCACTTCACTATTAAAGTCATCATCATCATCATCATCATCATCATCATCATCATCATCATCATCACCACCATTATTATTATTGTCGTGTTCACACCAATTGAGACCGAGGCTGCACGGATGGACCAAAACTGGCTTTCTCGCCCCTGGACTGCGCTCGAACAATGGTGGCTTTGTGCGCTCGGGAATTGCAAGAAGCACACGAGGATCTTTATTATTTTACAACCAATGGGTTTATTCCCCCAGAAAATAACAAAATAACCAGGGGATGGTGATCGCGACGGTGGACACTACGGCGGGTTGAGGTGGGAAAGAAATGTGGGTCAGAGAATCCATCCACACTGATTAATGTCAGTGTGTGTGTGTGTGTGTGTGTGTGTGTGTGTGTGTGTGTGTGTGTGTGTGTGTGTGTGTGTGTGTGTATGTGCGTCTCCTGCATACCTCCAAAACCATGAAACCTCGCAGTCTGAAACTTTGTGCACATACAAAGGGAACTCCAAGGGAGTGCAGGAGTGAAAATTGGGTGTTTGGGTTCATTAAAACAACCCTTTTGAAGATAATTAACAGCCTTATTTAATTATGTCCTTCATCAGGCGATCATTGGCCGCCTCGCTCTCTGGGGTCTTTTTTTTACATTTTATTTTTGTGTACACTGTCAAGTCTCATATGAGAGCTAACACACGGATTGTGCCATAAGGGGAACAGGGAAGCAAGAGGGGCAGGAGGAGGGAAGCACAAAAGAGTGGGGAAAAGAGACATGAGCTCTGTGGAAGGGAGAGGGATGGAGCTGGGTATAGAGCGTAAACAAGATGGACACCACAGGGACTTTCAGAAAGGAAAGCAAGGATAATGAAGGAGGTTGGTTTTGGGTGGATTAAGGGGGGTAAAATAGATCGAGGTTTTGTATGGGCTAGAGATGGTGGTGAACAGCTGTTTTGAAGACCTGGAGGGAAGAATGGGATTGAAGAGAGTATGGGTATTCCAAAGGTGGGACAAAAGAGGAATGAAAGAGTGAAGGTGAGTATTGATTCGTGTTTTTGGTAGTTTTACAAGAAGGGGGTTGCTGGCTGACTTGCAATGACATGTGGAGAGGCAAGCGTAGCAAGCCGATCCACGACATTGAGAAATAAAATATTTGGCGTCACGCACCGGATTCAAGCACAGACAGGGTCGGGGTACAAGAAAACCCGGAGGAGGCTTCAGCTCTTCTGGTGGATGAGGCAAAGAAACACACGGGCATGACTCTGGGATGATGAACAGGCAGCATGCACGACGACATGAGCAGACGACAGAGTAGTGCAAAGGTCGGAACACGACAAGGCAGGCAGGAAGGCACCACAAGCAGAGGCAACCGTTACCTCTGCCACAGGATCTCCTTGTCTCGCTGAGATGATTCCTACTCTCCTCTGTTCAAGCCCAATCCTCCTCAGCGACACTCCAAAAACTCTCTCTGGCTCTCACGAGAGGTGTCAAAAACTGCGCCCTCCCGGGGCAACAAAAACTCCAGCCCTCTGGATGCGCTCATAACTCTGCCCGTCGATAGGCGACAAAAAGCTCCACTCTGATCAGGAGGCGATCCAAGCTCTGCCCTTCTCTGTCTTCACTTCAGCCTCAATTCAGGCGCCTCATCCGGTGGGGCATACAAGAGGTTTTACTGACAATTTTTTTAACCTTCATCTCCAACTAATTATTACAACGCACCATCCCCCACATGGTGCACATTCAAACAAGACAATCCTAAAGCTAACGCTCCCCTGCTTAATCACATCCTGTCGGGCTAACTACTCGTACACAGATCATACTACTATATCTTCTCTATCTGCTTCAAGGTATATTCTACCCTTACCCCCAACCCCTACAAATGTAAGATTATCATCCTCATCACCATCATTGCCACGATCCTCATAATCTCCATCACCCTCATCTTCATCATCTCCATCACCATCACAATATCTGGATTAATAAAAGTGAGTATTGTGACAGCCATAATTCCGATGAACCTTCCCTCCTCTATTCCATACTTGGGTCCCAATTGGACCTCAGCTCCACTAATACATGTGTGTTTGCCTTCGTGTAGCATTCTGTAGGGATTACTGCAAGCCACAGGTTTCCCCCAGGGGGTGGAACTTCGCAAACCTGCTGTACAAGAGAGAATTCGGTAAGTTTCGGCTCGTTTTACCATGATAAGTTGAAATGGACGACGTGTTCTTCTCACCCAATATTCAGTCTGTCCTCCTTTGGCCTCCTCTCCTCTGCACGTAAGTCAGAAAACATCACTCCCATCCACAACAAGGGTGCAAAAACAGACCCTACCAACCATAGACCAGTGAGCTTACCTCTAACAACAAAGTCATGAAATCCATCATTGCCTCTGATGTCAAGTATTTCCTGTTTTAAACAACCTATCCTCTGATCCCATTAGTTTTGATTCCATTCCGGTTACTCAACTTTGGACATGCTTCTGCTCCTCTCGTGGTGGTTCGAGAATGGACGCCCTCAATCTTTAAGAAGAGGTCAGGACTGTTTCCGTGGACATATTGTTGTGGTGCCGGGTATCGGCGAGCACAACCGCTAGGGGGAGCAGTAGAGTCGGTTCCACCGAACACACCGGAATTTAGGTCGTGACCCACGGATAAGTCCGAAGGTACAGGTCCCTTACAGGACCATAAATCGCCAATTATAATTCGACCGCGTGGAGTAGGGTTAATTGCCAACTTCAATATACCTAAATACCCACGCAGTCTAACTACCGGGGAACCACACCCTCGGCAGGCCTCGAGCGGAACGAGCCGGAACCGTGCTCGAACCGTGCGTGACCCGAGCGGATGGTTACTGACGTGGATTTTTTAAACCCACCTTGTTGTGATCGTTGTCCTCCTGAAGGATTCTCACTGGCCGATTGTGGAATCCTATTCGACTTCAGACAGAGTTTAACGTTTGTCCGATTTGATTATAAAATCCTACAAAAACCCGATCGACACTGATAAAACTGATGTCCACACAAGTCCTTCCTTGTGAAACAATTTATTTCCTAATCATACACCATACACTTCTCACCCTTGTACAATGAACTTAAGAATCCCCATTTGATTGCAATATTATTTGGTTCTATTTCATTTATTCTTACTTTAGCAAACAGTTAGACCAACCCGATTCAATTCACTTCTACATTACATCAGAGAGTTTTATTCTAACTTGGTACTTGGTCAGTTCCAAGGAGTACAAGCCACTAAGAAACTATACTTCCTCACGTGCTTGCACTGAAAACAATTTTAGATTTCAAAGCATTTTATACTTTCGTGAGAGAGAGGTTGGGGGATATTCACCCAGACTGTAGACGTGTCCTTTAGACAAAAAGCTACTTCGTACATTTTCGAAGCAAAGGTTCATTCATCAGCTCGGTCACTCTGCTCCAGAACAACACATTTCTTATCATTTAGGGCAAAAGTCTTTTGGCCAGAAATGACAGCCAATTCAATTTGCAGCATAAAAGTTACATTTCTGAAACTCCATTTGTTACAATTTAAAATACATTAATATAAATTTTTCCCCCACATTACCGAGGTCCGTCGGTCCAAATGCACAATTACAGCAGCAACGGCCTTCCTAATCCCCAATACGCACCGTGGCAAACCAATGGTAGAAAGGACAAGGACGAGCTGGTTCATTCAACAAGAGGGGAATTTATTAACAATAGGACGAGGGGAGCACGTAAGGGAAGAGTTATCCGAATAAGCAAGGCAAATAATGTACAACAAGAAGCACTTAACAATTCTACTTGACAAGACAGGCACGCACACCCAAAAAAAGAAATGGACCCTGCCGGGTCTTTATTCGGCTCTCCAGCTGAGGAGGATAGTTCAGCTGGGAGTCAGAACCGCTGGCTACCTGGCCGCGAGCGCGCGGCTGGTCGATCGCACTTTCGGGGCTCGGGTCGTCGAAGGGCCTGTGAACTCCTTTGCGAACCATGTGGAGGGACCCGAACCCACACGGTCAGCTTCGCGCCAAGCGCGGAGGAGAAGACTGGCGACCACCAAGGAGCGCCCAGCAGGCCAGAACACCGGGGAGCGGGTGGTCGACCAACAACACGACCACCACCTCAGGAAACACGAACTCCGACACTTCTACCAACCACGAGCACCACCAACACGAGCCTCGACACCAGCTCCGAGACCATCTCCGACACTTCCTTCTCGTCCGTCCGACAATTATCCCACCCCCCCTTCCCCAGAGGGGAGGAGCCGCCCCTCGCGACCCGCTCTCCCTCACTGGACGGTTTTGGTGCGCAAATGCGCTCGTCGCCTCTGTGACTGGCCAAAAGGGGCGCCAAGTCCGTTGATTGGTCTGGGGGCGTGGTGACATCACGGCGGACCGCCCGTCAAAACAGTGAAGGAGTCCCATTGGCCGAACGACGGCAAACTCGCTCGCATCTCCCTGATTGGTCGAGAGCCGCCGCAAGGTCCCTCTTTGAACTCCGCCCACCGCGGTGTAATGGCGTCAGGATGGAGGATGAAAATAACCTTCAGCCAACACCAGGCAACCACACAGTCTCAACCTCTCACTCTGGAATGATCGTCAAACAAACCCAACTGTCGATTTCCTTGATCATATTTCCCCTGGATAATTATGTTCACACGAGCAGAAACCCGTGGTAAAAATACCAAGACAGAAAAGCCTGCGCATGTTATTATATAGAAAGAAGAGAAGGGAAGATCGGACACCCTCCCCGGAGAAGCAAAGTTCGCTATGACATAGGACACTGTTGCTCAGCACATAAACGGGGTGTGGAGACTGCGGGACGCGAACAGTCGGCCCAGTGTGGGTAATGTGAGTGCAGTCGCACTCCCTCTCACCCCCTGAGAAGCAAAGTTGGCGTTCTTAGCGATGTGGATGTTGACAACGACAACGATTGGAAAATTGAAGAGTGGTTTGCGCCGTGGGATGACATCCTGCGTCTGACTGCGGAGTTAACCAGGGGTGGCGCCGTCGAGGAAAAAGTCTTGAACTCCATTAGGATGGACCCCTCTCGATGCCTTGACATATTATTATATAGATCGATGTACAAGTCAGGAAAAAAAACAAAAAAATTCACACGGGAAGTTGCAGTATGGGTCAGGCGTAAGATTGTGGTCGAGGAAACATACATTTGGTGGGAAAAACATAATAAACATAATCCGATCCACCGACAAGGCCTTCGTCTGCAGCTTGATGGAGTACTAGTCTCCCTTATGGACTTGCCCTCCTGCCTCGCACTTTGCTCAGCTTCACGCCATGGAAACCAAGGCCTTCAAGATCATTGGAAACTCCGGCGACTAAGTTAAGTCTACGGGCCGATCACTTTCCAATCACAGACAGGTCGGTGGTCTCTCTGTCTTCTATCGCCTCCTTTTTGGTGTTGCACCCTCTGTTGTTTCCGTGCTTTGTTCTCAGGTTTCGGCAGGATACACATGGTCCAACATCAACCCCCTTTTGGTGATACTTCCAAAATCCAGAATCACTGCTCACTTCCACTTCTCCGTTCCTTTCTTCCTGCCTGTGGAACCAACTTCCACATTCTCTTCAATCCCATTCTTCCCTCCATGTCTTCAAGACAGCTGTTCACCACCATCTCAGATCATCCCCCATCCAAAACCATGATCTTTTCTGCCTTTGTTAATGCCACCCCCAAACCCACCTCCTTCCAATATTCCAGTTTCTTCTTCCTGAAAGTTTCCTCTCCATCTATCTTGTCTGCCCCGTACGTCTTCCCCAAACCCACATTCCTCCCCACAGCTATTATTTGTCGAAGTCTTCCTCAATTTTGTCCTTTAACCCCATTGTCAGTGCTTCTCCCCTCTCTTTGCTGTTCCTTTAGTTCTGTTGTGTCCTGATCCATTCAGTGTTCTCGTTACTTCCACGAGCCTCAACTCTCTATTCAAAAAACATGAGTCATCACATCACACTTATGCGAACATGCACGATGAAATAACTATTCTAATATATTCCCTTTCACCCCTTCGACCAGATCCGTAACAATATTTACACAGTCCTGTATGTTGAGACTATGAGAGTTGTTTACGCACCGTTTCGGTGGATGGAGTTTGTGAATCATTCACTGAATATATTATACTGTGTGAAAGGAATGGTTATCGGTTACTGCATAGATATAATCAACATTGATCTGTACAGCACAATGGCCGAAGGTAATGATGTCACCTTCGTCATTGCTACTTTTGTTCGTGTCTGCAGCGATACAGGTGGAGGTGTCTGCGGAGACTATTTACAGCGAGGGGACTCGTTACGAAGTTTTGCTGCTGGACGTGTTCAAGAGTGTTGGGGCATTGTTCCAACGTGGCAAGGACGGCTATATTTTTTTGCGCACCTGGCAAATTACTTGTTCATGTCCCCCCCATTTGAGTCCTGGAATGAAGTACTTAATCATGGGAAACTTGGTCCGCTCGCCCTGTCACACACAACAACTCGAGTATACAGTGGACCTTCACACGGTCATTCTGCCTTGGCAGGAAACTTGGCGGAATCACCTGGAAGGTTTCGCACGAGATGAAGAAAGGTTCCGACGTGGAATCGCCTGATAACGCGATTAGACAAGCCGCGAATAGTTTGTACTCGTGGAGTTTGTGTGCATTAGTTGTTCTCGAAACAAATAGTTTGGAGTTGGTATCAAAGCAAACAATAAGTTGGGGTTGGGGTTCGTAGTCGTGCTTTGTACTGGTATTTGTGAAGGAAATATTTTCGTGTTTCAAATGAAGATTGTGTGAAGCAAATGAAGCAAAATTCATAAAGTTTCAAGTGTTTGTGTTTGTTTGTTATTCTTTCACGGCCGAACCGTTGCTCGAGGCCCCAAATTTTGAGTGTTAGAACTTCAGAATTAGGACATGGTTTCAAGCTTAACCTCCCACAAAATCTCTACACCCACACCCCCCAAAAGGAAATTATCTCCATGTTTGTGTTGGTCTGAAAATCATGGAACCCCGGGGGAAAAGGGGGGTTGGAACCCGGGGGAAAAGGGGGGTTGCAACCTGGGACCCCCGGGGGAATTGGATTATTATTTTTTGATCTATGCAAAAAAAATTGTATTTTTTTGGATGTGATTACCCCCCTGTGACTTTTCCTGTTTCTTTGCATCACAAACCAACAATGGACCATTACAACCGAGCTGCCTGACCAAGTTGAAAGATCCCAGTCCTTGGTGATTCGATCCACTTCGACTCAGAGTGAACTCATGCTCTCCAGAGATATCAGGCTCAGCAGTTCAGGCTGCCGTGGTGCTGGTGCTCGAGAAGGTGATGCAGAAGCGACGCTGGAAAGCAAGCCGGGTCTCTGATAAATAGGGAGTCGATGAACACACGCGTTTGAAGCACGGAGATGTGAGGGCGAGACCGCGGGAGCTTCATGAAGCGAAGCCACACGAGGAAGAATCAATGCTTTTGATATCTGTGCCATACGATGACTCTGGATCTTGGTTTGTTGGCATTTGTGGGCCAAAGATATTTTTCTGCACAAAATACACAACATATTCAAAAACTCACAAGCAGCATGACCTTCGGTACATGCAAATTCAGTGCAATATTACATACTCAGTATTTTTAGACCAATGTGTCGTTGGACTGATAAAACATCCTCGAGGCATCCCAACCTCACCTCGGAGCTGTTGAGTCTGGGTTTGAATCCTGACCAACCTATAAATGTAATCCTGGTGTTTCACATGCAGGGTGAGGCATAAATGTGTCCGCTGCCTTTTTGATGGGATGGTTAAGCCGGATGTACCGTCTGCTAGCATTAGCGCATCAGCTGGTGGACGTTGAAGATCCCATTGTGTCCAGTCCAAACAACGGGCGAGTTATTGCCGGCATCGTGATGAGGAATTGTATGTAATATATAAATGACGCCTGACGTGTGAATTCCACGAACGTTCGCCGAGCAAACTCAAGGAATTATCATTAAAATGTAGAAAGATGTCGTTGACGATTTTTAACGTTGAACAACAAAAGAAAATTCCACATCTTGATACAAGCAGAAAAATAATATTATTATTGATGACGTAGTGAAGTGATTAATGTGATGAAACAGACATCTTGGTGTTGTTTGTGAATCCGAGGAGAGGCCTTCCTTCCGTGCCTCGACGTTTCAACCAATCACAACGCGTCGTCTTTCCTCGTCATCATACGTCAGAGGTTATCGCCACGCCTCCACTATCTCGACCAATCACAGCTCGTTTCGATCTTCAGCTTGCCGGAGTAACTCCGCCCACACGACACACGCTACGTCCCTTGACCAATCAGGAGCAGCGGGCGATACCAAAGCGTCCCGGGACGAGGAGAGTCACAGTTTCATCTTCCACCACGACCTGGTGTTGTCCGCTCGTGTTGTTTGTGGATTTGTTTTCCTTCTTGTTGTTGTGTTGGGTTTGGGAATTTTTTAATGGTTTCTTCACCGGTTCTCTGCTCCCGTCGTTCTCTCCTTCCGGAACAAGGACGTGTTGCCAAACAATGGGGCTCGGATTTTTACCCTCATCGAAGGAGAGGGTATTGTTTTCCCTCACACTCCACCTGATGCTGCTGTTCGTGTGTGCTCGTGGTGAGTTCCTTCATTTCCCCGAGGGGAACAGGGACACGTGTCCTGGGGCCTCCACCCCCCAATGTCTTCCATTTCAGTTTTCCCTTCAGTGTAAAACAAGGATTATTAAATATATATATATATATATATATATATATATATATATATATATATAAATATATATATATATATGATCGCGGTCACGGGCCTTGAGAAGGCCGCAGTATGTTAGAGGCCTCAGGCCGAGAAAAGCTTTCCCTGAAGCGGTGGTTGTTGTGGCTATAGTATTGTTATTGTTATTGTTGTTGTTGTTGTTGTTGTTGTTAAGGTCATGTTGAGGTGATATTCCGTTTTCCGGAGCGAAATGATTCGATTTTGGTGAAGATTTCACGAGTCTAGGTGGAAGTAGTTTCGCTAACCTAGTCAGTTGTTCACCTGTTCGAGGGATCCTTACTTTCTGTCCGATTCCAGGAACATATCGATCGTCGCTTCACGTCTCCTTCCTGACTGTTCCACGACTCGAATTCCATGAAATGTACCTTGGTGGTGGTTACAGTGTTACACAATCCTTGTGACGGGTTAATTACACACTTTGCCAATCTTCATTCGGGTGGAATCCGTTGGTGGTAATAAAAGCCTGAATTGATGTATTTTATCCGATGGTTTGACTCGTGGAGGCTGCGATGCTCTTCAGGCGATGATACAAGTGGGGAATTGAACACACCGAGTGCCACGAGTGAGATACAAGAGCTGGGAGTTTGTGTCGGTGTAAAAAAGGTTGAAAACCACTGATTTAATTTATCATTGGGAGAAGAAAGGGCCTCCACCACCCGTGTGTGTCCCCCGGGACCTCCACCACCACAAATCCGGAACTGCGTGTGGTGCTGCACGGGTGTGCGCTGGATTCTTCCTAAAAACCTACGTGGGATGAGAGTTATTCTGGTTGGGCGAGTTCGGATTCTTGTTGCTCATGACCTCGTGTGTGTGCGCATGCACACACACACACACACACACACACACACACACACACACACGGAGGAAGAGAGGATGGAGGGGAGGATAGAAGAGGGAATGAGAGAGGGGTGTGGGGAGCGAAAGAGGAGAGGAAGTAGGGAGGGGAGAGGAAGTAGGGAGGGGAGAGCAAGGAGTGAGGATGGGTGGCGGAGCAAGGAGGGATGAGGCATCGGGCAGTTCGCATGGGTGAGCCAGGGGGGAGCTAGGAATGGGGAAAGAGTTAGGAAGGGGTTTGGGTGGGGCTCCATCATCAAACGACGCCTCACCAAACACAGCTATGCACTCAAGGAGAGGAAGGCGGAGTGAGGAGGATTGTGGAGAGAGCACGGGGACTGAAGAGGCGCCGGGAGTTTGGGAAGAGGTCAGCATGGCTGGGGGGGGTTCTCAACTTGCGTTTGGTCGTGGGAGTTTTGGAGATGGGGGCAGAGAGGTGGTACAGGATTGCACAAAATGGGGTATGTTAAACAGTTCGTGGAAACTGCTGGGAGATGTCCATGGGGTGTTGAGTGGAGGGGGTGAGCATGAGGGGAGGTGGAGGGAAGGCAGCGTGATGCGAAGGGAAAGCAGCGTGAGGGGAAGAGAATGTCGTGTGAGGGGAAGGAAAGGGAAGGCAGCATAAGGGGAAAGGGAAGGGCGATAAAACATGCCCAAACAGCAACATTTTCTTTTAAACCACCAAGTTATGTATAAAACCGGGGTGGGAGGGGGAAGCATTTAAAACCCACGTTATCTACCTGGTAAAGGCCTACCTGTATGCATTCATGCTCGCACATGCAGCTACCTTTGCATGCCTCCGGTCGGCTCATTTCGAATCTGATTCATACATGCTGCAGTCCCCTCAACAGAGGAGGAGGGGGAGTGGTGGGTGAGATAATGAGGGGAGAGGAAAGGAGAGAGCGAGAGAGAAGGGTCGGAGACAGGAAGAGATGTGAGAGAGAATGATAGGGATGGGAGGGAGAGAGGGGGTGAGATTGGGGTCAGAGAGGCAGAGTCACCACCATTAGAGCATGTAAGTTACATCAGATGTGGCAATAAATGTGGTGCTGCTCCCAGCTTGCCGGCTCGATGACAGGACGACGTTTTCATTTTTGCCCCACCATCCGGACCCCATTTAAAATCCCATGTGGGCACCGGGAACCGGCCAGTGATGTGCAACTGTGAATCGTGTAAAGTGTCTTTGAATGGCTGATGTGGCAGATATATTTGTGCTTCGAAATTCTGTGGAATAAGTATCACGTTGATTTGGAAAAGCAGATGCTTTGGAAACATCTCATTCCATGCTGATCATGATGAGTTGTACAAAAGATAATTTCTGTGCTAATTATAACGTGCTGCCTCTCTCTCAACCGCCATCCTCCCCGTCACCACCACCTTTCAGATGATGATTTATTGATAGTGAAAGGTGGTTCTGCGATCCTTGGAGGAACGATTCAACTCGATTGTTGGAGACCAGCACCACAGGATACAAAGAGTATCCTGAAGTGGGAGAGGCAACCACATGAAGTTCTCTTTTACGAAAAAACGAAGCGTGAGTGAGTGGAAGGAATTTGCGAAATGAATGTGTTCGACACAGCAGGAATGGTCGGGAAGTATTACAAACCTTTTATGAACAATTGGATATCTACCGGGCAGTGTTTTTTTACGAATTTTTTTTACACACAGTCACAGCTCGTGAACAGCTGGAACACAGAACAGATCAGGACACAATATAACAAAAGAAACAGCAGGACAAAGGGGAAACGCCATCATAAGGGTGGAGGGAGAACATCGAGAGAGACGGACAAACAAGCGATGCAGGTAACGATGAGGTCAAGGGGGAGAATGCAAGGTGTGGACAATATGGATGCACAAGCAAAATTTTTCAGAGGGGTCGGGAGTGTTTTAACGGATGAAGAAAAGATCATGGGATTGCATGGGGGATGACCTGAGATGGTGGCAAACAGCTGTCTTGAAGACCTGGAGGGAAGAATGAGATCGAAGAGAGTGTAGAAGGTGCTTCCACAGATGAGAGAAAAAGAAAGAATAAATGAGTAGAGGTGAGCATGTTGGAGCGTTTGAGCCCTGCAGATACCTGGAGGTTGGGTGGTGTGGGTGGGGGGGGTGTCGATGCACAGAGAGAGAGAGAGAGAGGGCAGAGGGTGCAAGACCAGAAAGGAGGCGGTTGAAGACATATGCTTCAATATAGACCACCGACCTATCTGTGATGTCAACTTGATCGGCCCATTGACTCGGCTTCGTCGCGAGAGATTGCGATGATATTGAAGGCCTTGGTTTCGATGGCGTCGAGCTGAGCAAGGTCTGATGCAGGGGGGCTGAGAGTGAGACCCAAGACTTTGAGTGACTGAACCTCTTTGAGAGGATTGTTGAGAAAGTAGATTTGTGGAACTGTTATGTGGAAGAGAGAGAGAGAGCGTGAATGTGTGGGATTTCTCAGGGTGATAAAGACATATTCCAAGATTGTGATTTTTTTCAAGATCTGAAAAGAGGGAAGAGGCTGCTGTCTGTTTGGCTGAAGGATGAGGGATGTCACGGCTGAGGCTGATGTCACGGCTTTATCATCATTAAAATGATAAAGAGGATTTTCCAGATTCAGAGATCATTGATGAAGATTAGGAATAGGATTGGACCAAGAACACTGCCTTGGGGCACTCCATCCTTGACAGGAAGAGGAGAATATAGAGTTCCATTGAGGGCTACACATTGGCTATGAAAGTAGAGCAAGTCAGAAATCCAACAGTGGAGTTGTCCTTGGATTCCAGAGGTAGAGAGTTTGGAGAGCAAGGCATGATGCCAGATTGTATCAAAAGCTCGAGATCTGTCCAGAGATACAGTGCTGATCTCATGTCTGACATTGAGACCCCCCATCCATTGTTGGGTGAGCACGTCCAAGGTGGAGTAACCTGGTCTGAATCCGAATTGATGATCTGAGATGAGGTTGTTGGAGAAAAGGAATGATTTCATATCGACTGCGATGATGGATTCCATGACCTTGCTGATGATTCGAAGTAAGATAATTGGTCTGTAGTTGAGGGCATCCATTTTTGCACCTTTTTATGTCGTGCAGTGATGTTGGCTGATTTCCTAGGAGATGGAAGGATGACCTATGGTAAATGATAGGGTGAAAAGGGCAGAGAGAAGGCAGTTCAAGAACAGCAGAGCAGGTTTTTAGGGCACATGAGCTGATGCTTGTCAAAAAGTCCAGTTGCAGATCAGAGTTCAGGTTTGGCAGAAACTTTTTCCTCTTCTCAGATGCAAAAGATGCAGAGTGCAGGAACAGTTGGGAACGACTGGGAAGGGTGGGTACAGAGAGAGAGAGAGAGAGAGAGAGAGAGAGAGAGAGAGAGAGAGAGAGAGAGAGAGAGAGAGAGAGAGAGAGAGAGAGAGAGAGAGAGAGAGACAGACAGACAGACAGACAGACAGAGGAGAGTTAGGGACACAACATTTTGAAGCAAACACAGAATTGAGGCATTCGACTTTCTCACGAGTAGAATCGATGATGGTGCCATTTGAAATGAGTGAAGGATGGAAGGGGAGTCTACACGAGAGACAGACTTGACAAGGTGCTTCCAAGTTTTAGAGGATAGAGACAAGTTTGAAAGCTCATTGTTGAGATTTGACACATGTTATTTACTGGCTCTCCTGAGAGTAGATTCACTCTTGTTGCGGACTTTGTGAAATGATCTTCGGTTGCATTTGCCTTCCAGGTGGAGAATTCAAATGTTTGAAGGCAACTGCTTCATCACAGGATTTAGAGTACCAAGAGAGGGAGCATGGGTAAGATAATTGAAGACAAGGTGGGATGAATCTGTGCCAAAGAAAGAGCAGGTATCTGTGGAAGAATTCCTCAGTTGAATTCATACTCACGGCGGTGGATATAGGAGATCATTCCTGAAAAGAGATGGCTGCTTGCAGTCCCTGCCAGTTTGCCTGATTGAACTGCCAGACTCACTGGTGAAGATGCTGTTATCTAAGAATGGCCAGAAAGATGATGACCTTCTCAAGCACATGATCGTATGAACTAAAGATTTGCCATGGGGAGAAATCCAGATGGGAAAGTTCCCAGATTGATTCAGCTCATGGAGTCACAGAAGTCCTTTGCAGAAAGCCATGGCTGGTGAGAGAAGTATTAGCACCCAGCCAATTAGCAAGGTGATCATTGAAATCATTACATATGAGGAAGAGAAAGTTGGGATGAGTGGTTAAAAGTTGGTCCATGTCGTCTGAAAGAGAGAGAGAGATGTAGATGGAGTCATCACTTTTTGGTGGATGGTACAACACAGAGATGAACACGAGGTGGGAGCGGAGGGAAAGTCGGAGCCCGAAGTACTCCTGTGGTTTGCGAGGTGTAAGAGCAGCACATGGAGAATGAGAAATGGAGTTTGTGACGCATCATGCAAATCCGCTGCCAGGACAGGATTCTGGTCGATCACACCAGAGTATACGATAGACAGGGAGAGACACAAAGGAGTCAGAGACGTCTTGTGGGAAGAAGATGTCCGCTTAAAGAGATGATGTCCAGTTTATCGGCAGCGGCCTGGATTGAGCAATCTTCCAGGTTGGAGCAGAGACCCCGGATGTTTGAGGTCCACGCAGTTAGCGATAGGGGGGTTGTGTTCACACAGCCTCTGCAAAATTGACGCCTCAAGATTCCCAGACTGGATAACCTGCGACAGACTTCCCGGGTGGGGTTGTGGTGAGAATGTTTTTGGGTCAAGGTATGGAGGAAAATTAACTTCGGCTGAAAGTGAAAGAGGAGGCTGGATGAACTCAGTGTTGAGAAATGAGGTTTTTGTAAAATCAGAGAAAAGGAAGAGATTTTGATGGTGGCCACAGCGACCGAGTGTATTATGAGGGGGTTACTCCCCATTCCTCCTCGGAAGAGCCGGAGCTGGGGCCACCGCTCACAATTAACTTTGTGGTACGGTGGGTTGCTTTAGAACCACGAACGCCAATCAGTTTACCACGAGTTCCAGTGTCCACCGTCTAATTTTGCCGTTTAACTGGAGGTCACCTGGCTTCCTGAATGGGGAGCATGCCCTCGGCGATGCACCAATCTTGTCTTGATTAGATCTTAAGTCGGGTGGCCGAGCATTTGAAGCTGATGCACACCGACTATGACAGGTAAATTAGTTTGGGAACGACCTTGCAGTCTATCTCGGTTCGGACAATGCCGGATCAATGGAAGGACAGGACAAGCACGGACAGGTTGAAATGTCAACGAATTTATTAAAAAGAAAATAAATAAACAGAATAACTTTTTCTTTCCTTTTGGCGAAAATTGCTGAATTCAAATCAATCAAAATAATTTCAGACAATTAAAGAATTAAACAGACATTGATAGAAAATTAGACAAAGAGCAGATGCTTATCACTATGCCTGGAAAACGGTCAGGAAAACGGTCCTCCCATCCTTTTTGTAGGCGACAATTGTAGGCCTCAAGCAGACTTCAGCCAAATCCACCTAGCCTATTGGCGCATCGTTGCACGTGACCAACCGTCATCCTCACGATCATTCCCTCCTCGTTCAGCTTGACAGGAACAAGAGCCAGCCAGCATCCACAGAGCTGCCAAATTGGGTGTCAAACGTCGATCAAAAAAGGTGGGAGAAATCCAGATGGGAAAGTTCCAATCTGAACAGCCCGCGGTGTGCTCAAACAAATGTCCTGCAAGTCCAAAGTGTAAATAAATCGTCCACCTCCAAGTCATTGTGACCCCATGGAAAGGGGTAGAACGAGCCTCCGTTGGGCTTACGGCTATCTCTCGCGTGCACGTGTCGTAAAGAGGAAAAGTCCATCCCACAAGAAAGGAAATCTGTTCTCTACCCTTCTCCAACGCATAAAAGTTAGAATCCCACCAGACATGGGGATGGGTCTATCCTGGACATGCATTTAGGGAAATAACTGTCTGATGACCAAATTGTTTGCAAGCATACGTCGGATCCGATTCTGAAATCCGAAACACTTTGCTTTAGAACTGTGTTCTGCTCGCACCTCGTGAAATAAAAAAATCGTCGCGAAAACCCTGAATACGTCCATCACGAGTTTGGTACACGACGGGTGATGAAGTTTGTGGTCAAGTTTCATTGGAATTGTTTGTGTAGTTTTTGAGAAGAAAGCGAATACATATTTTGGGGATCCCGGGTGATGAAGGTTGTGGTCAAGTTTCATCGAAATTGTTTGTGTAGTTTCTGAGAAGTTGCAAGTGTTTATAGATGGACGGACGGACGGACTGAATGCCTGATGGGCGGACGACACACCATCCCACAAGCACTGCAGGACGATGTTCCAGGTGAGCTAAAAATATAACAGTAAACTTCGCTTAGATGGTCCGGGGAACTGAGCTTCGATGAACTTTTATTTATTTATTTTAAATGTTTTTCTTGTCTTCCTTGTCGAGGCTCGTATGAGAGCTAACAACGCACAGCAAGGGGGGACATGAGACAAGAGCAACGGGAGAGGGAAGGACAAAACAGTGGGGAACAGAGACATGAGGAGATCTGTGGAAGGGAGAGGGGTGGGGTTGGGAACATGGGGAATACAAGATGGACATTACAGGGACTTTCAGGAAGAAAAGCAGGGAATTTGAAGGAAGTCAGTTTGGGTTGGATAAACGGGGAAAGAAAAGATCGAGGATTTGGATGGGGGACGATAAGAGGTGGTGGTGAACAACTGTTTTGAAGACCTGGAGGGAAGAATGGGATTGAACGGGGAAAAAGGCGATTTGTTAGGTGGGGAAAAAGAGGAATGAAAGAGTGAAGATGAGCAGTGATTCGTGATTTGGGTAGTTTTACCAGAAGGGGGTTGTTGGCGGACCTTGAGCGCCCCGCGGAAATATGGCGGGGACAAATCGCAGTCAGAGCAGGTGGGGGCGATACCGGAGAGGAGACGGCAGAAGACAGGAAGACCACTGACCTGCCTGCGGTGAGAGAGTGAGAGGCCCAAAGACTCAGCGTCATCGCGGGAGATGCCAATGGAGCGAGGGCCGATCTGTCGTCCACGTGTGCCGGAGCCCGTTTTTTGATTGCATCATTTCGTGTGTCCTCCTTTGGAGAGCTGTCCAATCCAGCCAGCATCGGCGTGTTCACATTAAATATGTCAAAGCACTTTGCAAAACGAGTCGGCCAAATCAGCCCAATCTGAGCAGTAGGAATTTAGAATTTTGTCAGGGTACCAGCACGCAGGGTCTCATCTTTGTGAAAGGTATTCTGGTATCTTTGGAGCCTTTTCCACTATAATGGGAAGACGAAGCCCTGTGTCGGTTTGACAAGTGTGTGTTACACGCCTGAAAGTCACCATCTATCTTCTGACTCAATGGGTCAGTGGAATACATGATACCAGACCCTACTGTACCTGCAGAACATCAGGATGATATTTTACTCTCAAATCATATTCTGTTTGATATTCAAAGTAGACTAGACAACTTAAATACAAGTATGCTACCTCTGATTTATTGTGTTAAGCTGGAGGGCTAAAATAGGGAAAGGTGACTCGATGAAAGAGACTCCAGGAGAGAATAAAATGAGGGAGTTCAGGATCAGCCAAACTAAACAAGATGATGATTTTTTATGCCGTTAACCTCACCTCTTTAATCCCCCAGTGACAAGCGATCCACGAATCCAGTTGGTGTCATGGCAGCCACATCGATCCATCATTTCAATCCAGAGCCTAAAAGAGGAGGATGATGGGATTTACACCTGCACAGATTACAGTGGTGTAATTACTCTCACCCTCACCGGTTCTACACGTGTCAATGTTTGGGGTATGAATGCCTTCCATAACACACACACACACACACACACACACACACACACACACACACACACACACACACACACACACACACACACACACACACACACACACACACACACACACACACACACACACACACACACACACACACACTCTCAATTGTGCAGTATCGGCTATTCCTGAAATATAATATAATTTATGGGATTGCTGTGAATGATGGTAACCTCAAAACACGGTTCCCTTACCTAAAGTAACAACCTTAGCCTGAAAGCAAATGAATGGTGTTTCCGACCGCACGGATCATCAGCTGGGGACCGTTCTTCCTCGACGTTTCGATCCTTGTCCTCCAGCACCTCTCCAAACGGCGGATCCACATCCTCAGTCACGGATCCACATCACTGGATTACCCACATGAGTAGATCCACAACGTCCAGGCAGTCAGTCAACTCATCAATGTAACATCACGAATCAAACTTTACTCACTCAAGGATTTAATATATCATCACATCTTCACAACTCCCATCACACATTCTATAATACTAGTACGTGCCCGTACGTGCGTGGCCGTATGTGCAAAAAAAAAATATATATGTGAAAAAACTTTCAAACTGCGTGCCAGAAACAACCACACAGGCCGTTCCTTCGCTCTCGCGTGCTCGTACATGCGTGGCTGTACGTGCAAACCAAAAAAAAACATTCAAACAACCACACAGGCCGTTCCTTCGCTCTCGTAATAGATAATAATACATTAAATCATGCACATCTTACCTTAAATACAACATCTCCACCAACAAGCACGACCACACCACTCACCTCGGGATGAAACTGTTGTTCAAATATTCAAACGGAAATTTACAAAGGGTTTTTTTACCGGCTTTCTTGTCTCCGAGCAACCATTGAATCCGAGCAACCACTGAAATGGGTTTAAATTGTTTCCATATGAACTTTTCTCGGGTATTACTTGGTTCCTCATCAGAACACAAGGGAAGTACAGCACGCACACGAGATTGTTTGAATGTCCCTTCTTTTCTATCGTCTGACATTTTCCACAAGCCATGTGACGTCCCTTCTTATCGAAAGTTTTCCACATGAGTCATTCCATCTGAAATCACCAAATTTAAGAAAATGTTCCCAGTTGACTCCCTCAGATTTACTTTAAACTTTCATAAAATAGTTCCCAGGTATCAAAATGAAGCTGCGTAAAATTTTAGGTCCATTTGATATTTGACACTTTTGTAAACTTGAATATGCTCTTTCCAATGGTGAACAATTTGAAGTGGTATACCTTGTCATATATTTGCAATCCTCACCTGAATTTCGGGGAAAAATGAAAATTTTCAATTTTTGAGGGATCATGACTGTATTATATATGACTCATTAAGAAAAGTAAACATGTACTTGAATACTCCGACCATCCAGTTATTACCTGAAAAAATTTCAAGCTTCTGGGATTGGTCAATAAAAATATATGGGGTCTCAAAGTTGGGTCTTCATACAAAACCAACATTTTTTTTCTGGATTTCAAAATATTCAGATCATAAAAATTGAGAGAGGTATACTCCGTTTTATGTTTGTTTCTTACAGAGCAGTGAGAGAAGAATAATCTCTGAAAATTTCAAGGCTCGAGCATTAATATTTTAAAAGTTGTGGGAGTTTATAAGTCGCCGTTGATTTTGTAATGCTCGCAACGACCATAAAAATAGGCCCACAACCACATTTTCAACCCTCATTATCTCGGAGTTGACCGAATCTATGGACCTAAAATTCTACGCAGCTTCATTTTGATACCTGGGAACTATTTTATGAACGTTTAAAGTAAATCTGAGGGGGGTCAACTGGGAGGTCTCCGGTGATATGAGGTGGAATGACTCACATGACACATCCCATGCTCCTGGACCTTTCCGATGCCCCTGGCATTTTTCTCAAGCCATGTGACTTCCCTTCTTCTCGAAAGTTTGCCACATGACACATACCGTGCTCCTGGACCTTTCCGATGCCCCTGGCATTTTTCTCAAGCCGTGTGACTTCCCTTCTTCTCTAAAGTTTGCCACATGGCACATCCCGTGCTCCTGGACCTTTCCTCTGCCCCTGGCATTTTTCTCAAGAATAACAATTACGCTCCGAATTCTGTTTGAATTATAATCCGACACATTCTGTTTCTTCTAAAAAAAATGTAAAAATTTTTTTGATCTGGGTGCTTTTTGATTTTTTTTCTTTTTGAATGAAGTTCAGTTGGCTGCACCTGGATTGGTTTGAAGGTGGAGAAGTATCAGCAGAATCCCGAATCCTATCCACGTTCCTCCTGATGACTTCATCTTTGCTTTTTTCTTGTTCACCGTTCCTTCTGATTACTCAGGGTCGTCTGATCAAAGCGGGGTTGCATCGAAACGGGATGTCTTGGTAACCGATCATCACTGCCAGCAGTTATAAAGTTGCAATTCCAGTGATGTCTCTTATTTATGACGTAACACACCAGCACACAAACACCATACAACATACACAAGCACCACACCAAACAAGATCTTGGAAAGGGTCTGCTATCTCTGATTGCTCTTTTTGTTGTTTTATTGGTGACTGAGTCCTGTACTGTATGTTTCTGATACAGGAGGCCTCGAGTGTTGACGTGCAGGTCCTTGAGGGATGACAATCAGCACGTCGTTTCCTCGTTTACAAATGCACTTAAATGCTTGCTATTGTTGTGATGCTATTCCAAAATGGCAAGCTCTGTTGCTCCATCATTGCATCAAAATGTTTTTGTGTTTGTATCGCTGAACACTTGGTTACCGGTTGGAAAACTCTTTCCTTGTTATTTGCCTTGCCCTTTTTTCCCCACCAACCTTTCCGATGTTCAACATCTGCTCCAAACTCTTTCATCCTCGAACACTTGCATAGTCCCTCCAAGTCAGCCAGTCGTGAGTGGCCCTGAGAAGCCAATCGGGGAAAACGAATCGATCGAATTTTTGTGCACGAGCAATCTAGGCCATCCACCTGCAACGATCCATTGGCTAAAAGACGGGCAGCTTCTTTGTAAGCTATTCATTTCCCTGTTGGTTGATCTTGGATGTCGTTAGTTTCTGATGGTTGTCATAATGTCTCATTTCCTTATTTTGGTTTCCACTTACTTGCTGTATCTCCAGATGGGACGACCCATCTCCTCGATATGAAGGGCAATGTCAGAAACACTGTCAGAATCCTGGTTAATCGTCGGGATGATGGACGTCACGTGTCGTGTGTTGTGAGTCACCTGACCGGCACGCTGCAGACAAACTTTGCTTTGCAAGTTGAGTGTAAGTGTGATGTGTGACACCATGACTCATTCTATTCAATACAGCTTGAACTGTTCAGTGTTATGAATGCAGAACCCTTCTTCTTCTTCTTCTTCTTCTTCTTCTTCTTCTTCTTTTGTTCCAATCTCTAGACCCTCCAGAGCTGGAGATCTCGAAGACATCCGGGAGGTCGTCTGTGGGAGAGGAGCTGACGTATGAATGCAGAACAAAGGGAAGGCCAAGGTTGGAGGGGAATTGATGATCACAGTCACAGTGTTTGTGTGGGTGGGTTTAGGAGGGAAGGACAAAGCAATGAAGGAGTTATGAGCCGGACAAGAGGCATTCTGGGAAGATTCAGCCAATGATTGTGTTGTTTATACAAGGATGAGTCAGACTCGGATTGGTAAGTCATACTCGTCATGAAGATAAGTGGAACGAGGGACAGAGATAAATTTGCCAAGTTGCTGTGGGAGGAAGTCTTGTGTCGTGTTTTGAGTGTGGGAGAAAATCGAAATATAACGAATATATGTATATACCAGCGGGGTGTGCTCACAAATGGTGGAAACAAACGAACTTGGAAACAAACTTCCACATTGTCTTGGGTCGCTCACTTGCATTTGATTTTTCATTTATTTATTTTCATTTATTTATATTTTCATTTACAGATGCTTTCCGAAGATTCTGTGATTTTTTTCCAGTGTACCGGCTTCGATGTCCGTCGGCACAAAAAATTACCGTTCTTCTCCATTGTTTTGGGTTGCTCACCTGCATTTATTAATTTACTTATTTTCATTTTTTCCCCCACATTTATTTATATTTTCATATATTGTGTACCGGCTTCGATGTCCATCAGCACGCAAAATTTCAGCTTTCTGTCTCACCCGGATGATACTGATCTTTAATATCACTCAGTTAGTGAGTGAGTCAGTGGTTAGAAAGAGTTTTATATGATATATATTGTTGCGAATTCGCGCCCGCCGGCATGCGATCGGCCGCTGGACTCGAATGGCGGCCGCCTCGCCCACCGGAACGGACAATTCTGTCGTGACCCTCTGGGAACTATCGCCCGGAGCCAGTAACGGGTGGGCCTTTCGATCTCACCACGATCGTGCCAATCGGCCACCCGCGTAGGATAGGGTTGTTCACCAAACTCGACCTACCTAAGTACCCACGCGGATGGTAAACCGGGAGATCGTACCTCGCCGCAGGTCGACTGCGGACACGAACCGCTTAAGCGGTCCGTTCCGTGCTATCGGGATAACCGAGCGGTGTTATCGTCAGCCTCGACAGTTCCGATTAATTATCGAGCGTATTAAGCCCACTACAAACCCTTTACGTGAAGCAAGATGGAGATTCAAACGAAGGAAACGACGCAGCGAAACGGGGAACAATTCAACATAATACACATTTATTACCCAGCCCACGAAAAACACACATATACAGTCAAACAGTCAGAATGCACATATATCGATTTAAAACAAAAACAACAATGCAGAGCTACGACCAAATACGCGAACACACGGCAACACTTATACAGTTTTACTTCACACGGCGCCGACACACATTTACTCAAAAACAAAGGAAAGAAGCCACCCTCATAGGCAAGGGAGCAGACGGGCCCGTCGGCCAATGTGTGCGCGGGACCTGAAGGAGCGGTCAGGTCCACGAGACCGGGTGGGACCTACCCGCGTCCTCGTGACGAGCCGCAAATGTGGCTGCCCGGCGGTGCCCCGACTTCGTGCTCCTTCGCGGGTTTCGTTGGCACCGCTTGGAGTGGGGTGGGAACGGGGCCCCCTTTTTGCACTATCTCAGCGCGGGGGAAAGGGGGAAATTGTTGATGCTCTGGGGGAGGAGAATGGCTGGCTGGCTTGGGTCCCGCGACGAGCGATCCCACCGCGACCTCGTCGCCGACCGCCGTCTTCCCTGCCTTGGACCCGAGCTCCTTGGCCTCCTCCCACAATTCTCCTCAGCCAACTGCAGAAACCACCTTGACGCCTTCGCCTCCCGACTCCACTCCGCTCTCCAACCCGACTTGACTGCCAAAACTCTGCCACACTCCGCCACTCTTCCAAACTGACTCTGCCCCAAAACTCTCTGCCTTTGGCGCTTTATAGGCCGGCAGGGGAACCCATATGCAAATTTCTGGATCAGGATGAGCTCGGGGGCGGAGCCACGCTCGCCCATTGGACGGAGGAAAAGGGGCGTGAACCTCCCCTGATCCTAGAATTTGCATATTTCGATTTCACACGGTCGTGCCTGGAGGCGGGGCCAAGCCGCTCCGTGCTTGCTGATTGGACAGATCAGAAGTGGGCGTGTGGAATTCTTGATCCGAATTTTCCCTCGGAAAGGCCGCGATTTGCACTCGCGACTCGGTGCGTATCGCTTGAACGAGCCCAAGACAGCCCGACGCTCAGGGTTCACAGGTGATGCGGGAATGGCCGTAGAAGGAGAGAGGTGAGGGTGGTGGAGGGTTTTTGGTGGTGGTTTGATGGTTATGGCGGTTGATTCAAAATAAAGATAGAACAGAAAAATGCCAAACTCAAAGCGTCGCAGCCCAAATGAATCACATAAATTCCCTCTAAACAACGGGTTTGGGGCTAACTACACATGTACTTAGAGTTATCTCACCTACGGGAACTGAATGGTGGTTTGCGAATTTCCACAGCCATAACAATATTGTTGTGGGCCAGGGGTCAGTGGCAAAAACGACCGTGAGGTTGGGGAGGTTTCGCCGTTTCCCACCCGACTCCCCGGAATTGTTGGCCGTCGCTCCGGATAATTCCGTGAGCCACGGGTCGCAGAACCGACCGTGGTCGCCAATATCTCGATCACGTGGCATAGGGTTATTTGTCCAGAGCCAAAGTACCGAAGTATCCACGCCCTCGGAACGCCTGGTCGAACCGGATTTACCCTACCTGCAGAGGTAAATTCACACAACGGACTACCGCTTTGCCACCGACCTTTCCGGTTCGTTGCAGTCGAGCGGGGCCTGACCAGGATGTCCCGGCTATAATAGACCGATTACTGGGGATGAAACCCCGCTAATACTCAGACCCGGACCATGCTGGACCAATGTAAGAAGGGACAGAAACGGACTGGGAACATTTCTAATAAAGGTTTATTAACAGTAAAAAAAAAAAAACACAGGCAAGACTTAACACGAATATGCAAGGAATATTTACAAGGATTCAAGCACTTACACAGTTCCACTTCAAGACGGGCCCACGTGCAGACACACACACAAAAAGAAAAGAATCCCCAGAGTCTTTATTTGACCCTCGCAGCCGTGAAGAGAGACAAGCTGGGGGTCAGAGTTTGTGGGTACCTGGTCGTCGAAGGAAGGGAGTCTCTGTAATGTGGCACCTGCTAAAGGTCGTCGGCCTGGTCCCAGTCGCACGTGGGGGAGTCGTGGTTCGTGGCGGAGCTCGGGTGGTGAATAGTTGGGGTCCATGGAGGGAGGTCGGGATCACTCTGCCCTTCCTTGTGGAGGCTCAGCAGAGACGCGTTCGCCGCCTCGATGACCCTCTGCTCAACCCTCGTGACAGCAAAAACCAACTAAGAACTCGTAACAGCCCCTCCTAACCACTGCTCGTAACCACTCAAGAACTCCAGCGCAACCCAATAAAACACGACCGAACCCCCTCAGAACTCTCGACACTCCTCTCTCCAGAACTCTCCGCTGAGGATGGCTTCGTAACTTTTATGGACCTCCCTCAGTGGGGAGGGGCCTTGGTGAAATTGACGTCACTGTTCGCCCAGATTGGACGGGGCTTCCATGGGTCCGCCCTTTCTGGGCTGAGGTTTCGGCTATACCGGGAAGCCCGCCCACCCCACACGTGTTCGTGAAAGGTGGTGGTGATGAAACTGCCTCGAACATCCTCGAGATTCCACCTCAGAGGGATGTACCTCAATAGGCTTTCGGGTTGGGCGAGCGAAGCGCTCGTTTAGGAGCAGGTTGATGGTGGTTCGTGAAGGAGAATGGAATGGTTGTTGGTTGTTCGTTGGATGTAAAGATTTAATAACTGAACTAAAAAGAAGTCACAACGCACGTTTTTGATTGTCCCATTAGACAAAAGGAAGGGATCTGTCTCACATGTACTTCATGGGAGAACTGACTTTTGGGACCTGGATGTTGAATGCAAATGGTTTCCAGATCCGTAACAATATACATATATATTTTTTTAATATATTATATATATATATATATATATATATATATATATATATATATATATATATATATATATATGTATATATGTGTAATATAAATAAATATGTTCATAATTTTGTTTGACATGTATTCCACCCTTCAACCTCACCCCAGGCCATCTTCCCCACAGTGGTTTCATGATGAAAAATCTCTTTCCACTCGCCGTTCTTCAGGATTGTCCAACTTCCTGATCTTGTCAAATCTCTCGTTGTCTGACACTGGGGTTTATGTCTGCATCTCTCGGAATCGACAGGGAGAAACCAAAGCCACTCTGAACATCTTTGTTTCCGGTAAGTTAGACGAGTGTTCGCCCATCAGCTGGCTCTCGCAGACTGGAGATAATCCTGCCCTGCCTCGAACCTTTATTTCACTTCCCAAGTCTTCGAATGTGGTTGAAACAGCTCTAGCTTGTCAGCTTATCGAGGAGGGAAACGAAATACCAATGTAAAATAGATTTGAGTTTTAAAATTATGTATTTTCCATTTCTGATTGATGAGGTTTTCAAGACGGTAGGTTCGATTATACACATTTCATCGGTCAATTTCTGTGTCCACGTCGGAACGTGAATGTCGGTGTGCTCGAACACTGATTTAGCACCCTGTTGATCGTTCGTTGTATTCCATGATGAGGAGTGCACACAAGGGAGAGACTGTTTGATGGGGGAATCTCATTCAATGGGGGAATCTCTGTGATTGTCGTTTCGTTTCCCTTTGTTTCCCCACTCGTGTACCTGCAGAATGCAGCTGCAACGATCACTCAAACACCTGCGAAATCGAGCAAGGATGGCACGGAATCACTGGCAATCTTAGTCGGTGCATCGGTTGCCGACACAATACGACCGGACGACACTGCCAGGTCTGTTCCCTGTTATTCTGCCGAGATTTCAACTACGTGATGAGTCATCACAACGCCTGCAAGCGTGAGTACTTGAGTGATGGGGGATCTGCACGGTAACTGGGGGTGTGTAGGATTGGGTAGGAAGTAGGGATCGATATGAGGTCCAAGTTCGGACATGTTGCTTCCATTAAATATTTTTATAGACTGCGTGTGAGGGAGGGAGTGGAGGAGGGAGTTCATCAGTCCGTTCAGGACATCAAGCTGGGTGTCCTTTCAGATAGCATTCACTGGCAGGTGTTAAATATCCCACTGTGCCCTTTCAAAAAGAGTAGGCCAGTGTGTGCAGACATCTTTGCCAAATTTCAAATTATTGCCTCATTGGCAGAGCCACAGCTCCCAGGAGTGACACAACCAACAGGGTGACCTCGTGGAATGAATTCCGGTCGATTGTGCATTTGTTTAAATACCTAAGAGGTTGTTGCCTCCGTGTGCCTTGGTAGCTTGTGACTGCAGTGTGATCGGATCGAGATCCGATATGTGCAACCTACATACCGGGCAATGCTTTTGTAAAGAAGGAGTTGAGGGTCTCAAGTGCAGCCGTTGTGCGGAGGGTTATCAGCTACTCGATTCAATCACTACTCCCTGCACCCGTACGTACTCCACCATTTTACTCTACATCACAGGTATGCCTTCAGTTTTCGCTGAAAGCTTTGTAATAAAACCTTTCACTTGTTTAATGTTTCTCAATCTGCATTAAACAATATTGTAATGAATCAGCTTGAACAATATGGATCCTTAATTGAATTGTTCCACCTGACTCTACCCCTCAGGTGTGCCTGATGGTTCTGTGGGACACCTGGTCAAGAGGCACAACACCCGCAGTGGGTTCTTCACTTCACTATTAAAAATCATCATTATCATCATCACCAATCACCATGATGATGATGATCATCATCATCATCTCCACAATCATAATTTTTACTTCTTAACTTCTTTTCAAGTGATGCAAAACAAACACAAACATTTTAATGATTCTGCTTGAACAATAACTTTAATCGAATTGTTCTACCTGACTACCCATCAGGTGTGCTTGCTGATTCTATGGGACAAGGGTCGACGAGGACCAGCACTGGTGGTGGGTTCTTCACTTCACTATTAAAGTCATCATCATCACCGTCATCATCATCATCATCATCATCACCATTATTGTTGTTGTCGTGTCCACGCCAATTAAGACCGACGCTGGACGGATGGACCAAAACTGGCTTTCTCTCCCCTGGACTGCGCTCGAACAATGGTGGCTTTGTGCGCACGGGAACCGCAAGAAGCAGACGAGGATATTAATTATTTTACAACCAGGGGATGGTGATCGCGACGGTGGAGACGACGGCGGGTTGAGGTGGGAAAGGAAGGTGGGGACAGAGAATCCATCCACACTAATTAATGTCAGTGTGTGTGTGTATGTGCGTCTCTGCATATCTCCAAAACTATGAAACCTCGCAGTCTGAAACTTTGCATGCATACCGAGGGATCTGCAAAGGAGTGCAGGAGTGAAAATTGGGTGTTTGGGTTCATTAAAATACTCCTTTTGAAGATAATTAACAACCTTATTTCATTATATCCTTCATCAGGCAATCATTGGCCGCCTCGCTCTCTGGGGTCTTTTTTACATTTTATTTTCATTTTTGTGTACACTGTCAAGTCTCATATGAGAGCTACCACACGGAACGTGCAATAAGGGGAACAGGGAAGATAAGAGGGGCAGGAGGAGGGAAGAACAAAACAGTGGGGAAAAGAGACATGAGATCTGTGGAAGGGAGAGGGGTGGGGTGGGGTACACAGGGGAAACAAGATGGACACTACAGGGACTTTCAGGAAGGAAAGCAAGGAATATGAAGGAGGTTGGTTTGGGGTGGATTAACGGGGGTAGAAAAGATCGAGGTTTTGGATGGGGGAGAGATGGTGGTGAACATCTGTCTTGAAGACCTGGAGAGAAGAATGGGATTGAAGAGAGTGTGAGAGTTTGTTCGAAAGGTGGGAAAAAAGAGGAATAAAAGAGTGAAGGTGAGCAGTGATTCTTCATTTTGGTCGTTTTACGAGAAGGGGGTTGCTGGTGGACCTTGAGCGCCTTGCGGAAATATGAGGAGGGACATATCTCAGACGGAGCAGGGGGGGCCAGGCCGGAGAGGAGACGGTAGAAGGCAGACAGAATACCGACCTGCCTGCGGTGTGAGAGTGATTGACCCAAAGACTCAGCCTCACCGTGGGAGATACCAATGATCCTAAATGTCTTGGTTTCCACAGCATGAAGCTGAGACAGGTGTGAGGCACGAGCACCACCCAAAGGGGGGAGCAGTACTCCAGACTGTGGACGAAACCTTTGTATGTTTTTGGAAGTTTCGGTGTGCTGAGGAAGTACTTTGTGTGATAGATGCCTAGTCGGCGACTGGCTTTGGAGGCCAGCTTGGAAACGTGGCTTTCCCAGGAAAGTTCATGGCAGATCGTGAGACCCAGAAGCTTGAAAGGACTTCTTCCAGAGGATTGTTGAGAAAGAACATGGGGGGATGGGGAGGGACTTTCCAGACGGTCCTTTCAGAGAGACATAGTGATAGTGTGAGATTTGTCAGGATTGAAAGACATGTTCCACGTGTTGGACCAGCTTGTGATTTTATCTAGATCTGCAGAGAGTGAAGAAGCTGCTGCTTGCCGATCTTTGGGATGACTGATGGTACGGCAGAGGGTGGAGTCATCAGCAAAGAGATAAAGAGGATTTTCCAGAGAGTCGGAGAGATTATTGATGAAAAACAGAAAAAGAACAGGGCCCAGGATGCTGCCTTGAGGAACTCCAGCCTGGACTGGAAGAGGGGATGAGAGAACTCCATTTTAGGCCACATGTTGACTGCAACACCTGAGGAAGTCTGCAAGCCATGAGTGGAGATGTCCTTGGATATCTGAGGAAGAAAGTTTGATGAGCAGGGCAGGGTGCCAGACCGTGTCAAAAGCACGCGATATGTCTTGGGATATTGCTCTGATTTCCTGTCTGGCATTGAGGACCTCCATCCATTGTTGGGAGAGCAGAAGCAGCATATCCAGGGTTGAGTGACCTGGTCTCAAACCAAATTGATGATCGGAAATCAAGCCATTGGAGAAGAGGAAGGATTTAATGTCTGAAGCGATGATGGATTCCATAACCTTGCTGATGATTGATAGAAGGCTGATTGATCTGTAATTGCAGGGATCAGTTTTTGCACCGTTTTTAATAAGAGCAGTAATGTTTGCTGATTTCCAAGCAGATGGCAGATGACCTTGAGCAAATGAGAGGGTGAATAGAACAGAGAGAGGGTGAGCAAAAGCAGAGGAACACGTTTTTAGGAAACGTGCGCTGATGCCACCTGGACCGGTTGCAGAAACTGAGTCAAGGTTTGACAGCAAACTCTCCACCTTCTCAGGATAAATGGACACAAAGTCTATTGACAGCTGGGTGCGACTGTGGAGAGGCGAGAGTAGCGAGCCGATCCACGACATTGAGAAATAAATTCTAAGGCGTCACACACCGGATTCAAGCACAGACAGGGTTTGGGTGCAAGAAAACCCGGAGGAGGCCTTAGCTCTGCTGGGAGATGAGGTGATGATGAGGCAAAGAAACACACAGGTAAGACCCAGGGATGATAAATAGGTGGCAGGCACGACAAAATGGGGAGTAGCCGATGGAGTAGGGCAAAGGTATGAACACGAGAAGGCAGGAAGGCACCACAGACAGGCAACCGTTTCCTCTGCCACACAATCTCCTTCTCTCGCTGAGATGATTCCTACTCTCCTCTGTCAGTGCCCAATCCGCTATCCTCAGCGGCACTCCAAAAACACCTCTCCCGCTCTCGTGAGAGGTGTCAAAAACTGCGCCCTCCCAGGGCAACAAAAACTCCAGCCTTCTGGATGCGCTCATAACTCTGCCCGTCTGTCGGCGACGAAAAGCTCCACTCCTATCAGGAGGTGATCCAAGCTCTTTCCTTCTCTGTCTTCACTTCGGCTTCAATTCAGGAACCTCATCCAGTGGGGCATACAAGAGGTTTTATCTTCAATTTTCTTAACCTTCATCCCGAACGAATTATTGCAACGCACCATCCCCCATATTGTGCACATTCAAACAAGACAATGCTTAAGCTAACGTTCCCCCACTTCATCACATCCTGATGGGCTTACGACTCGTACACAGATCATACTACTACATCTTCTCCTGCTTCAAGGTATATTCCACCCCTCCCCCACCTCGACAAATGTAACATGATCATCCTCATCACCATCATTGCCACCATCCTCATCATCTCCATCACCCTCATCTTCATCATCTCCATCACCATCACAATATCTGGATTATTATATGTGAATATTGTAACAGCCATAATTCCGATGGACCTTCCCTCCTCTATTCCATACGTGGGTCCCAATTGGACCTCAGCTCCACTAATACATGTGTGTTTGCCTTCGTGTAGCATTCTGTAGGGATTACTGCAAGCCACAGGTTTCCCTGAGGAGGTGGAACTTCGCAAAGCTGCTGCACAAGAGAGAATTCGGTAAGTTTCGGGTCGTTTTACCATAAGTTGAAATGGACGATGTGTTCTTCTCACCCAATATTCAGTCTGTCCTCCTTTAGCCTCCTCTCCTCTGCCTGCAAGTCAGAAAACATCCCTCCCATCCACAAGAAGGGTGCAAAAACAGACCCTACCAACCATAGACCAATGAGCTTACCTCCAACAACAAAGTCATGAAATCCATCATTGCCTCTGATGTCAAGTATTTCCTGTTTTCAAACAACCTGTCCTCTGATCCCATTAGTTTTGATTCCATTCTGGTTGCTCAACTTTCGACATGCTTCTGCTCCTCTCGTGATGGTTGGAGAATGGAGGCCCTCAATCTTTCAGAAGATTATCAGGCCTTTCTTCCTGCCTGTGGAACCAACTTCCACATTCTCTTCAATCCCATTCTTCCCTCCATGTCTTCAAGACAGCTGTTCACAACCATCTCAGATCACCCCCCCATCCAAAACCATGATCTTTTCTACCCTCGTTAAGTCAACCCCCAAACCCCCCTCCCTCCAATTTTCCAGTTTCTCCTTCCTGAAAGTTTGCTCTGTGTCCATCTTGCCCACCCCGTGCATCTTCCCCTGCCCCTCATTCCTCCCCACAGCTATGATTTGTCCAAGTCTCCCTCAATTTTGTCCTTCAACCCTATTGTTGGTGTTTCTCCCCTCTCTCTACTGTTCCTTTCGTTCTGTTGTGTCCTGATCCGTTCAGTGTTCTCATTACTTCCATGAGCCTTAACTCTTTATTCAAAAATAATTATTAGTCATCACATCACACTTATGCGAACATGCACGATGAAATAACTATTCTAATAGGTTCCCATTTACCCCTTCGACCAGATCCGGAACAATATTTACACAGTCCTGTCTATTGAGACTATGAGAGTTGTTTACGCACCGTTTCGGTGGATGGAGTTTGTGAATCATTCACTGAATATGTTATACTGTGTGAAAGGAATGGTTATCGGTTACTGCATAGATATAATCAGCATTGATCTGTGCAGCACAAGGGCCGAAGGTAATGATGTCACCTTCGTCATTGCTACTTTTGTTCGTGTCTGCAGCGATACAGGTGGAGGTGTCTGCTGAGAATATTTACAGCGAGGGGACTCGTTACGAAGTTTTGCTGCTGGACGTGTTCAAGAGTGTTGGGGAATTGTTCCAACGTGGCAAGGACGGCTATATTTTTTTGCGCGCCTGGCAAATTATTTGTTCATGTCCCCCCCATTTAAATCCTGGAATGAAGTACTTAATCATGGGAAACTTGGTCCGCTCGCCCTGTCGCACACGACAACTCGAGAATACAGTGGACCTTCACACGATCATTTTGCCTTGGCAGGAGACTTGGCGGAATCACCTGGAAGGTTTCGCACGAGATGAAAGGTTCCGACGTGGCATCGCCTGATAACGCGATTAGACAAGCCGCGAATAGTTTGTACTCGTGGAGTTTGTGTGCGTTAGTTGTTCTCGAAACAAATAGTTTGGAGTTGATATCAAAGCAAACATTAAGTTTTTTGTACCGGAAGTTGTGAAGCAAATATGTATAAAGTTTCAAGTGTTTGGGTTTGTTCGTTTGTTATTCTTTCACGGCCAAACCGTCGCATCTGGAGGCCCCAAATTTTGAGTGTTAGAACGTCAGAATCAGGGTAAGGTTTCAAGCTGTTCCTCCCATAAAATCTCCACACCCACACCCCACAAAAGGAAATTATCTCTTTGTTTGTGTTGGTCTGAAAATCATGGAAACAAAATGGCTGGGTCAATATCCACCAGATTTCTCAAACGTGCTGGGGGTACCCAGGGTCAAGTCATGGGCAACACTCTCCCTCTGCTCCACAAGGTAATTCTCTCAATGTACGTGTGTCTGTACATCTGAAAATCAAGAAACTGACCTCAAACAAGGAAACGGGGCCATTTGGCCCTTCGTTGCCATGGTGCACTCTCAGGTTAAGTTTTGCTACCGCTTTCAACATCAATCTTCCTGATGGTTTACTGGTCTAAATAACCCGATATTGAGCAGGTGACCCAGCTTGGGTGGGGTACCCAGGGCTGCTTAGGAAAAACAAAACTATGTCTTGTGTTCCAGCTCCTGTTGTGCATCGAAAACGTTGAGATCTTGTAAATATTTCCTGTGTTTGTGCGTTTGTACATTCAACTTTCACAGCCGAACTGCAGCACCTCGAGGGCCCAAATATTGAGTGTGGGCACCTTCAAATCTGGACAAGGTTTTAAGCTGCGACATTTTGGCCTTGAGAGTCCGTTTTGGAGTCACCAAAGGCAAGTAACGTGGAAATTCGGATGTGGTGGGTCAGGCAGTGCTGCTGCCGGCCCCCAGGCAAAAGGTAACCACCATGAGACTAATAACTCCATGGCTTTTCAATGTCCAACACGTCCTGAAATCACTACCGGGAAAAGCTCACCTGGCTGGGCAGTGCTGGGCTTCCCCCGCCCCCAGGCAGTGCCAGGTATCCCCTATAGTCTACACTAATGAATGTCAGTGTGTGTGTGTGTGTGTGTGTGTGTGTGTGTGTGTGTGTGTGTGTGTCCTCCATAACTCCAAAACTATGAAACCTTGCAGCCTGAAAGTTTGCATGAATATGAAGAAAACTCCAAGGTAGTGTATGAACGAAAATTGGATGTTTCGGTTCATTAAAACATCACTTTTGAAGATAATTAATGACCTTATTTAATTATATCCTTTATCAGGCGCATCCTCGGACCCTCTCTCTCTCTCGATGAGGTCTGAAGGTGACCTCGCTGGGAAGTTTTATTGTCAAGATTTGTCAACATCATCATATGGCATTCATCACCATTTATCATCACTCGGTCTTTTTATAAACCAGGTTAGGCCTTAGTTATTTTATAACTTGGTTTACGCAGTTCTTCAGCTAAAATGTAGGGTCGGTAGGTCGAAATATAAATATAATTTCAATTTTTAGAAATTATATATTTTTATTATTTTTTTCGGATGTTCCATGGAAAAGACAAGGGTAGGTGGGGGGCGGGGGGGTCCGTTGGGCCGTTTCTGGTCCATTGAACGGACCTGATATCTGGTCTGTTGAAGGCTGAATGTCAGCATCTCGCAGGGAAACTTTGACGTACTTGGCACCGAAATCTTTCAATACGAACAGCGGTGTACAACTTTCGATGGAAACAAAATCGGCATGATCGAGAGTAGCCAGCGAATCATCCTCGCTGCTGCACTGAATTGATGCAATAGTTCGGCCAGAATATTCGTCGTCAAGATGTTGCGTGACTAAATCACCAATACAGTCACTCAAATTTATACCGCTGACATACTTCTTAACAACTCATGTCTCGCAGACTTCCTCTCCTGTCGCAGTCAACGTGTGGCCCTAAATGGAGTTCTTTCATCCCCTCTTCCTGTCCAGGCTGGAGTTCCTCAAAGTAGCGTTCTGGGCCCTGTTCTTTTTCTGGTTTTCATCAATGATTTCTCCGACTCTGGAAAATCCTCTAAATCTGTTTGCTGATGACTCCACCCTCTGCCATACCATCGGTCATCCCTCAGACCGGCAAGCAGCAGCTTCTTTGCTCACTGCTGATCTGGATAAAATCATAAACTGGTCCAACACTTGGAACATGTCTTTCAATCCGGACAAATCTCACACTCTCACTATGTCTCTTCGAAAGGACCGTTTAGAAAACCCCCTATCCACTTTCTCAACAATCCTCTGGAAGAAGTCCTTTCTTTCAAGCTTCTGGGTCTCACTATCTGCCATGATCTTTCCTGGGAAAACCACAATTCAAAGCCAGTCGCCGATTGGGAATCCTCCGTCGTGCAAAGTCCTTCCTCGGCCCACCTGAGCTCCTGACCACTTACAAAGCTTTTGGCTGCAGCCTGATGGAGTACTGCTCTCCACTCTGGGCTGGTGCTCCTGCCTCCCACCTTTCTCGGGATCACGCTGTAGAAACCAAGGCATTTCGGATCATTGGGATCTCCCGCAATGAGGCTGAGTCTTTGGGCCTCTCACTCATTCGCCGCAGGTTGGTCGGTGGTCTTTCTGTCTTCTACCGTCTCCTCTCCAGCCTCGCCCCCCCAGCTCTCTCTGCGATTTGTCCCCACCACATTTCCGCAGGGCGCTCAAGGTCCGCCAACAACCCCCTTCTGGTAAAACTACCAAAATCACGAATCACTGCTCATCTTCACTCTTTCATTCCTCTTTTTTCCGCCTTTGGAATAAACTTCCTCACTCTATTCTTTCCCATTCTTCCCTCCAGGCCTTCAAAACAGCTGTTCACCACCACCTCTTATCATCCCCCATCCCCCATCCATTATATCATCCCCCATCCAAATCCTCGATCTTTTCTACCCCCGATAATCCACCCAAGCCCACTTCCTTCAAATTCCCTGCTTTCCTTCCTGAAAGTCCCTGTGATGTCCATCTTCTATTCCCCATGTTCTCCGTCCCATCCCTCTCCCTTCGACAGATCTAACGTCTCTGTTCCCCACTGTTTTGTCCTTCCCACTCCCTCCTCTCTTGTCTCATGTCCCCCATGATGTGCTTTGTGTGTTAGCTCTCACACGAGCCTCGACTCGGTTTGGGAAAAAACAACAACAACAACAACAACAAACAATCACTTTTGCCCCAGAAACAACAGTCAATCTGAACCACGCAGGCCACTGCTCAGACGCCATGACCGAAGACCACTGCGCAGCTCGGTTAAAGCCGACGTTTACATTTCGGGTTTTGAAACTTTTGCACCTTCGGCGGAAAATGTATAAATATAAAAAGGCTAAAAATGTGTTTTATATTTATTTTTCATTTCGGCAAATATACCGTCGGCGGATCCGTAAACCAAGTTATAAAATAACTAAGGCCGAACACCGCTCTTTATTGTGGGGGACGCCATTTCCAGTATATGTGACGTCACGCATCACAGGCGACTGATGGAAAGGGAAAAAGTAAATAAAACTTCGAGAAATTGTTGTGTTCTTGAGGATGTTGTTGTTGTTGTTGTTGTTGAATTGGCGGACGTTGAGAGATTGCGAGGAAGATGACGATGCAAGGGGGAGGGGCCTGTGGAACGTGGGGGGAGGAGCCTATGGAACGTGGGGGGAGGGGCCTGTGGAACGTGGGGGGAGCAGCCATCTTTACAGCGTCGGAGATATGTGAACGTCACGTGATGCGGAATAACCAATCACATTGTTTCGTGTCTGTTTCGCGACACAACAGGAATATTGTTTGTTTGAGAAATGTTATGTATGTTTGTGCGTTGTCTTTCTTGGAACCTCGTTATCATTACTTATTAGTTAACGTACCTAATCGGGTTTTTAACCAAGTTTGGTTGTTAACCCTTTGTGTACCCCATTGTTTACGGCCGCATGGTTCCCCTGGTGATTAATTCGTATTTTATTTACATCGGACTGTAAATTCCAACTGGAATTTGTGAAGAAAAAAAAACAACTTGGGTGTCAAGTTCGACGATTCTATAAAATAAAAACAAAAAAAAATGTTTCAATTAATTGTTTTCATTTCGTCGCAAATCTGCGAGCGCAGCACGGAAAGGGTTAAAAAACAACAACAACAACAACAACAACAAACAACCTGCAACTCTCGTTTCATCCCGAACAAGTCGTTTTTTGTCACTTACAACTCGCCATGTTCGGTGAGTTCATCCGGACTCAGGGTTAACGACTTGTGGGAAACAACTCACACTGGAGAAGGTCATCGACGTTTAACGGTGAGGAGAAGGGGGTAAAATGGGGATTTACCGGGGAAGGGGAACGGGGAGGGGGTAAAATGGGGATTTACCGGGGAAGGGGAACGAGGAGGGTGTAAAATGGGGATTTACCGGGGAAGGGGAACGGGGAGGGTGTAAAATGGGGATTTACCGGGGAAGGTGAACGGGGAGGGGGTAAAATGGGGATTTACCGGGGAAGGGGAACGGGGAGGGTGTAAAATGGGGATTTACCGGGGAAGGAGAATGAGGAGGGGGTAAAATGGGGATTTACCGGGGAAGGGGAACGGGAGGGGGTAAAATGGGGATTTACCGGGGAAGGGGAACGGGGAGGGGGTAAAATGGGGATTTACCGGGGAAGGAGAACGAGGAGGGGGTAAAATGGGGATTTACCGGGGAAGGGGAACGGGGAGGGGGTAAAATGGGGATTTACCGGGGAAGGGGAACGGGAGGGGGTAAAATGGGGATTTACCGGGTAAGGGGAACGGGGAGGGGGTAAAATGGGGATTTACCGGGGAAGGGGAACGAGGAGGATGTAAAATGGGGATTTACCGGGGAAGGGGAACGAGGAGGGTGTAAAATGGGGATTTACCGGGGAAGGGGAACGAGGAGGGTGTAAAATGGGGATTTACCGGGGAAGGGGAACGAGGAGGGGGTAAAATGGGGATTTACCGGGGAGGGGGTAAAATGGGGATTTACCGGGTAAGGGGAACGAGGAGGATGTAAAATGGGGATTTACCGGGGAAGGGGAACGGGGAGGGTGTAAGATGGGGATTTACCAGGGGAGGGGTACGAGGAGGGTGTAAAATGGGGATTTACCGGGGAAGGGGAACGGGGAGGGGGAAAAATGGGGATTTACCGGGGAAGGAGAACGAGGAGGGGGTAAAATGGGGATTTACCAGGGAAGGGGAACGGGAGGGGGTAAAATGGGGATTTACCGGGGAAGGGGAACGGGGAGGGGGTAAAATGGCGATTTACCGGGTAAGGGGAACGGGGAGGGGGTAAAATGGGGATTTACCGGGTAAGGGGAACGGGGAGGGTGTAAAATGGGGATTTACCGGGGAAGGGGAACGGGGAGGGGGTAAAATGGGGATTTACCAGGGAAGGCGAACGAGCAGGGTGTAAAATGGGGATTTACCGGGGAAGGGGAACGAGGAGGGTGTAAAATGGGGATTTACGGGGGAAGGGAACGGGGGGGGTGTAAAATGGGGATTTACCGGGGAAGGGGAACGGGGAGGGGGTAAAATGGGGATTTACCGGGGAAGGGGAACGGGGAGGGTGTAAAATGGGGATTTACCCGGGAAGGAGAACGAGGAGGGGGTAAAATGGGGATTTACCGGGGAAGGGGAACGGGGAGGGGGTAAAATGGGGATTTACCGGGGAAGGGGAACGGGGAGGGGGTAAAATGGGGATTTACCGGGGAAGGAGAACGAGGAGGGGGTAAAATGGGGATTTACCGGGGAAGGGGAACGGGGAGGGGGTAAAATGGGGATTTACCGGGAAGGGGAACGGGGAGGGGGTAAAATGGGGATTTACCGGGTAAGGGGAACGGGGAGGGGGTAAAATGGGGATTTACCGGGGAAGGGGAACGAGGAGGGTGTAAAATGGGGATTTACCGGGGAAGGGGACCGAGGAGGGTGTAAAATGGGGATTTACCAGGGAAGGGGAACGAGGAGGGTGTAAAATGGGGATTTACCGGGGAAGGGGAACGAGGAGGGGGTAAAATGGGGATTTACCGGGAAGGGGAACGAGGAGGGTGTAAAATGGGGATTTACCGGGTAAGGGGAACGAGGAGGATGTAAAATGGGGATTTACCGGGGAAGGGGAACGAGGAGGGTGTAAAATGGGGATTTACCGGGAAGGGGAACGGGGAGGGTGTAAAATGGGGATTTACCGGGGAAGGGGAACGGGGAGGGGGTAAAATGGGGATTTACCGGGGAAGGAGAACGAGGAGGGGGTAAAATGGGGATTTACCGGGGAAGGGGAACGGGGAGGGGGTAAAATGGGGATTTACCGGGGAAGGGGAACGGGGAGGGGGTAAAATGGGGATTTACCGGGTAAGGGGAACGGGGAGGGGGTAAAATGGGGATTTACCGGGAAAGGGGAACGAGGAGGGTGTAAAATGGGGATTTACCGGGGAAGGGGAACGAGGAGGGTGTAAAATGGGGATTTACCAGGGAAGGGGAACGAGGAGGGTGTAAAATGGGGATTTACCGGGGAAGGGGAACGAGGAGGGTGTAAAATGGGGATTTACCGGGGAAGGGGAACGAGGAGGGTGTAAAATGGGGATTTACCGGGGAAGGGGAACGGGGAGGGTGTAAAATGGGGATTTACCGGGTAAGGGGAACGGGGAGGGTGTAAAATGGGGATTTGCGGGGGAAGGGGAACGGGGAGGGGGTAAAATGGGGATTTACCGGGGAAGGGGAACGGGGAGGGTGTAAAATGGGGATTTACCGGGGAAGGAGAATGAGGAGGGGGTAAAATGGGGATTTACCGGGGAAGGGGAACGGGGAGGGGGTAAAATGGGGATTTACCGGGGAAGGGGAACGGGAGGGGGTAAAATGGGGATTTACCGGGGAAGGAGAACGAGGAGGGGGTAAAATGGGGATTTACCGGGGAAGGGGAACGGGGAGGGGGTAAAATGGGGATTTACCGGGGAAGGGGAACGGGGAGGGGGTAAAATGGGGATTTACCGGGTAAGGGGAACGGGGAGGGGGTAAAATGGGGATTTACCGGGGAAGGGGAACGAGGAGGGTGTAAAATGGGGATTTACCGGGGAAGGGGAACGAGGAGGGTGTAAAATGGGGATTTACCGGGGAAGGGGAACGAGGAGGGTGTAAAATGGGGATTTACCGGGGAAGGGGAACGAGGAGGGGGTAAAATGGGGATTTACCGGGGAAGGGGAACGGGAGGGGGTAAAATGGGGATTTACCGGGTAAGGGGAACGAGGAGGATGTAAAATGGGGATTTACCGGGGAAGGGGAACGAGGAGGGTGTAAAATGGGGATTTACCGGGGAAGGGGAACGGGGAGGGGGTAAAATGGGGATTTACCGGGGAAGGGGAACGGGGAGGGGGTAAAATGGGGATTTACCGGGGAAGGAGAACGAGGAGGGGGTAAAATGGGGATTTACCGGGGAAGGGGAACGAGAAGGGGGTAAAATGGGGATTTACCGGGGAAGGGGAACGGGGAGGGTGTAAAATGGGGATTTACCGGGAAAGGGGAACGGGGAGGGGGTAAAATGGGGATTTACCGGGTAAGGGGAACGGGGAGGGTGTAAAATGGGGATTTACCGGGGAAGGGGAACGGGGAGGGTGTAAAATGGGGATTTACCAGGGAAGGGGAACGAGGAGGGTGTAAAATGGGGATTTACCGGGTAAGGGGAACGAGGAGGGGGTAAAATGGGGATTTACCGGGGAAGGAGAACGAGGAGGGGGTAAAATGGGGATTTACCGGGGAAGGGGAACGGGGAGGGGGTAAAATGGGGATTTACCGGGTAAGGG